>NC_092418.1:110824583-110992083 GCF_040894005.1 Engystomops pustulosus | reverse complement strand
TGCAGGAGATTGTCTTGACCATGTCTACATGCCTAAATGCACTCAGTTGCCGCCATGTGATTGGCTGATTAGAAATTAAGTGTTAACGAGCAGTTGGACAGGTGTACCTAATAAAGTGGCCGGTGAGTGTATATCTGTACACAATCATGGATATTCAGCTTGAGAAAGGCCACTGTTTGGAGCCGAAACGTTGCTCTTTCACATGGAATAAATCCACTAAGGTATTTTTCACTACAATCTGGTGTGCTGCCTTTTTTTCTCTATCTATCTATCTATCTATCTATCTATCTATCTATCTATCTATCTATCTATCTATCTATCTATCATCCATCTACCATCTATCTATCTATCTATCTATCTATCTATCTATCTATTATCTATCTATGGGATCATATATGAAGAATTGTGGGCTGCATATGACAAGTATTTGTGGTATGTAAAGGTCTATATACTCTGCCAAATCTGATTCTACTGTAAATCAATTCAGCCCGATCTATGACTCACCAAGGAGTTAGAAGACGTTTATTGCTCAGATTATTTCCGAGCATATGTCAGATATGAAATTCTCCTATGAAATAAAAGGTTTTTCTGCGCTCGCACACCTGGAGAATGAACCTTACTGAAACGCTTCACTTCTTTAAATACCATCTGCCGTGTGGGTTTTCAATCTTCATTTCTGTCACGGAACGCGTCTTTGATGGGTTTTATCCCGTTCTCGACACCTTTTGTTTATGAGAAGAAAATACATGATAATTTATGCAATAATATTTTTTGCAATCCCAATCATCTAATGACAGATTTCTGTGTTTGGTTGTTTTTTTTCTAGTTATTTTATGTATTTTTTAATATTCTAATTGCATCAAGTACATTTCCATACATTGAAATTGGTAGAGACATGGGGGCAGATTTACTTACCTGGTCCTGTCGCGATCCAGCAGCTCTTTCTCTGTGGAGGATTCGGGTCTTCCGTCGATACACTAAGGTCGTGCGCCCAATGTCCACCAGGTGTCTCTGCTGCGCTGAGGTCTGTCGGAGTTCATTGGAGTTCACCAAGCTATCGTGGGTGCAGGTAAGCGCGTGTCAAGCGACACTTTTTCTTTTAAAACAGGGCGGTTTTTCCGAATCCGTCAGGTTTTCTTACAGCCACACCCCCTCATTTCCGTCGCGTGCATGCCGGCGCCGATGCACCACAATCCGATCGCATGCGCCATCCGGGGCAATTTAGGGAAAACCGTCTCAAAACGGTAATATTCGGGTAACCCGGCGGAAAAACGCAATTCGGACCCTTAGTAAATTACCCCCATGGTTCTCAATATTTTAGAGCATTAGGTTCCTGGCACACGGATGTATGCTCACCCGGGCCATAGACGGACCGCAGCGAGCATTCAGCGGCACGCAGGAGAGGGGAGGGGGGAGTGCCTCTCACCCCTGCCCTCTCCATAGGGAGGATTCCAGCCTTGCTTTATGCACCGGAAAACATAAATCAACCTCTATCTTTTTCCCGTCTGCAGATGCGCGCAACGCTGCTAGCCCTATATTGTAGTGTAGTTTAGAACAGGCAGCAGTGTCCCCTGGAAACCATCAGCAGCACAAAGGTGGCGGTGCACATCAAGAAATATGAAATATAAAGAAAAAAGCAGGTGCCCCAATAAGTATCAGTTTTATTAGGAGATTGTGGACTACACATTTCAGAGACGCACTGTCACCTTTGTCAGGTCCAAAGATGCATACACTGGGCGCAGAATTGGTGGATGAGTAGCAGGACAGCAGGTGCCATTTTAGTAGAAAAGATGAGCATCCAGGTGCACGGACGCACGCCGGATAAGCCAGCGCATCCGTTACACCAGTTTTTTTTATATTTCATTAAAGGCTGATTGTCTGAAAGATACAAGGGTGGAACCCGGCGGAAATTAAAATACAGGGGGGCGTGAATAAGTTATCAGGCCCCGGAGCCGGGAGGCACTCAGATATCGTAAGCCTGAGCGTCCCCAGCTCAGAATATTTTATGCGCCATTCTGGGATGTCATAAAAAACGGATTAATGCAGAAGAGAAAAAGACCAACAGGTAAGTAATGGGAGTCAGTCACCAGTACATCTGTCGTGATAAACTGTGCTCAACCGGTCTCCTTTCCGCACATAGGTAATATAATGATTTATACATTATTACATAACATAATACAAATATTTTAGATTCTAACAAGAGAACATTCTCAGTTTCTTGGAACAAGTTCTCATTACGCATTAGACTACTGTATTATAATTGTATAGTAATTAGCTAAAGGGGCTTAATGTCACGTTCCAGACTAGAGTCATACCCCAACCCCAAGCAAACGCTGTCACTGCAAGTCCCTGAAGGAAGTTAAGAACATATGTTGATTGCTAAATAGTGATTATGAAGTGTTCTCTTCATACAACATGGAGACAGCGGGGGAGGATGAGGGCATCTGCCTTCCCAAGCTGAGCTTTAAAGGTTCTCCTTACGGAGACTGCCAATGAAGACCTCCGTGGAGGCATGTGGAGACTCTGATAGCCATTGATGCTCCGCTAAGGGGATTTTGGGAAAATATTTTCCAGGATGGGATAAGGAAAACCATGCCTCTTTTAGCTACCTTGTAAGGCAGCTCCCTTGACATCAAGCATGACCGTCAGGAAGCCTAATGTCATTATGCAGGAATAAGACCAAAACAGTATATCTATTCCAAAAGGAACAGATCCAAACTGTAGACAGCACCTAGTTGGGTCTCTTCAGTACAGTGTAGGGCACTGGTTTGGCTGGGTGAGAGGCTTGTGACTAGGGTCGGGAAGCAAAAATTCTCCTTACGAAGACTGCCGATTAAGGCCACCGTGTAGGCGTGTGAAGACTTATAGCCATTAATCCCCCGCCTGATCACACAGTCTCCACATATTACTACCATGAGAAGAGGTCAGTGCCAACTAGAAATTCCCACATGGAGAACCATGAATATTGTGATACCTGAATCACTTATTGTCTGTTTCATACATGTCAATTACCATGGCTTATAAGGGGTTCCTCTAAAATTCCTAAGAGGAGGATGTATGGTCTTTAACTGTCTATATACCTTCTCTACAAGGATAATAGTTTGTTCCCTGAGCAGTAGTGGATTACAATACAGGCAGTTTTGGTGGTAGCCCAGGGCCCAAGCCTTCTAGGGGGGCCATGGCCTTCAACAACACCCACCAGATTTGTATTGAGAAGAACCTCCGCCAATCAAATCCTCATACATCTATTCCTGCTCTTAATACATATTTACACACAAGGCATTTCAGGACCTTTGAAGGTCCTCCAAAGGTCCTGAAACCACATATTGAAAGCAGCAGAAGGGACACATCCTCCATTCCCCAAGAAGCTGATTCTAGTCCCAGATGTAGGAAGTGAATCCAGACTTGTAGAGCCTATAATATCTATACAGCTTAGAGGCCATGACAGTCTTAATCCACCCCTGACCCTGACCTTGTCTCCAGCCTCTCACTCAGCTAAACCACTTCCCTACACTGTGCTGATGAGATACAAATGCACAGAAACAGCTCTGTCTACAGTTGGGAATCTCTTCCTTATAGTATAGATATACTAATACGGCTATTATTCCGCACCACATTATTAAGATTTCTGAAAAGTCATGTCCGCTGTTGAGGGGACTGCCTTATTAGGTAGCTTCGAGGCAAACTATTCCTTATCCCACCCTGGAAAATATAATTGCATTTTTCACAGAATCCCCATCGGAGCACATGTGGACTTTAACTATCTATACATCTTTAGTGGCAAACGCTCGTATAGCTTCTCCCTTGACGTTTCAATCATAGTCCATGTAATTTGCTACTAGATCCTATTATCCCCTTAAGGTGCTGCCGGCTTGTGTCTAATATATATGGTTTTGTAATCTCCTAAATTTCCTGTGGACTTGGCTCAACTTGAGATCAGTGTCTACGTATCATGACAGCTCAGACACTTATTCAATTAAATTTTTTATATTTAGTGGTGCTGCTTGCGCACTGTAACAACCTGTGAATCTGCAACATGGAGGGGCTCTGGTGAATACCCCAGGGGCCCTTCAGACTCAGAGGAGGGGAGGTGGATGCTGTTGGGAGGGGCAGTAGCGGAGATGCACGCTCCTGATCAATAGCTGCTGGGTGCCGGAGAATATCAGTCCCGTCAGCATGTAAAAAACTCTACAACCTGATGTCATAAGCATGTGACTGATCATATGCTTCAGTTCATCCAATTAAATACCAGGAATGGGATGTAGCAGAGCTGTTTGTGTTTGAATCAGTTCTGATAAATAGATCAGATCTTGCACACACAGTACAGTGTATATACTGCTCTTTGAGTAAACCTCTTTTCACAGGAAATCAGTGGTCAGCATATAGGGGGCAGTTCCCATAAAGTATAATGGCAATAACTTCACTGTGAAAAGTTGGTAAAGAAATTATGACTGTGATCACATAGAGGAAACAGTCACATGTGATCACACTTATAATTTCTTTACCATCTTTGCAATGTATTCGGGACTATGCTTTTTATCAACTGTATGTTATTATCTCAGAATATCATGCACTGTAGCTGCGCTCACCTCCTCCTCCTCTCCCCGTACACTGCCGTTGCCCGCTACGGTACGGTACAGGCGGGCAACGGCAGTGTGAATAATAGCCTAAGTGTAGTAGTTGCGCCTAAATTCGGGCGCACTGTTTTGCCAGAATTATCACAAGCTACAACCATCTGTGATAAGTATATTTTCTGCCTCTTATTAATCACTTTACTTTAACACAGTTTAGGCGCAATGTACGATTCGGGCTTTTACATGTCATCCTGCTACAAGCTCCTCTCTGCTTCTCCCACAGCCCAGAATGAAGATAATACTCACAGCAGCACCCAGGTGTGTGACACCCAGCACCCAGTGACCTCCTCAGCAGGGGCTTCTCCTGGAGGGGATCCCCCAGTGCTGGTCTCCTGCTGCACCCCGGTAATTCTGCACAGTATCCCCCTCAGATACACTGGTGATACTGTGCAGAATTACATGGGGGACACTTGTATGTCGTATCTGCAACATTCTGCAAGAGTGTGAGCTCAGAGTTCTGCAGAATATTTTGTAAATAGAAGGTGATGAACTGTAAATAGAGTCTGCAGCGTATCTAATGTATCTATTATCTGTACTAGTGTCTGCAATGTATCTATTATCCATAGCTCCCAACCGTCCCGATTTTGCCGGGAAAGTCCCGTTTTTCTTACCTCTGCCCTGTGGCGCGGGCAGCTATGAGATTGCCACGGATTTCCCCCCCAGGTCCCGCTGTGTCCCGGCGCTGTGTCCGCCCAGGCTGAGATTCGAACCTGGGACCCTCTGCACTGTAGATAGGAGCCTTAACTTACTGAGCTATAAGCCCAGAGATACAGAGCTGAGGATTTCTGGTAACTAAGAAGTGTTATCTGCCATTGTTACACTGTGACACAGACTTACTGCCCTGATATATAGAGAGGGATCTTCTCAGAGATTATTTATGTTAATTATTGAAACTATTATTATTATTATAAATTTTATTATTTTTATTATTATGGAGACGATTATTAATAATAGTAAAAATAATAATAATCATCTGAATAATAATAATAATAATCATCATCTCAATAATAATAATAATAATCTCCATAATAATAATAATAGTCTCAATAATTACAATAATCTCTGAGAAGATCCCTCTCTATATACCAAGGCATTAAATCTGTGTCACAGAGTAACAGTAGTCATAGTTCTTAGTTACCAAAATTCCACACCTTGATAATCACAGAGGTTATAGTTCAGTTGGTTGGGGCGCTGTGACATTATTGTACATGGACACTGCAGGTTCTGGGTGCCGCGAGCCGCCATTTTGTCCCTCTTTCCCTTTCACAAATGTTGGGAGGTATGTATTATCTGTTCTAGTGTCTGCAGTGTATCTAATGTATCTATTATATGTTCCAGTGTCTGCAGTGTATGTAATGTATCTATTATATGTTCTAGTGTCTGCAGAGTATCTAATGTATCTATTATATGTTCCAGTGTCTGCAGAGTATCTAACGTATCTATTATATGTTCCAGTGTCTGCAGAGTATCTAATGTATCTATTATATGTTCCAGTGTCTGGCTGAGCTCTGCTGCTAGAAATGAGCTCTTCTGCACAGGGGCTCAGTGCTTTCTTCTCAGATAACGCCACCTTCGGGCTGGAGTGTTTTTGCGCCCGTTTTTGCGCCTAAATGAAAACGTTGCAAGTGATGAATATCATTAGGCGCAGCAAAACATCTGGATTGGTAAGATAGATGAGGGAAAGCTGCTTATTTTTGCTGCGCGGCTAGTTTGGCGTTTAATCGCAAAAATGGCGCAAAAACGGTGCGCCTGAATGAAAAGACGCAAAAACAACAGAAAAAAACGAGTGATACATGTGGCCCCTTGTATATATATATATATATATATCTTTATGCTATATTTACATTGTGGTGACAAAGAATCCTATTATAGAGGCAACAAATTGCTTGTAAGATTCTCCTTTGGCGAATGGAGAGAACATTATTTTCTTTCTTCTTCAGAAGCCATTACACAGAATGTAACATAACAATTTTTGCCCTAAGGTTATAAAGTATAAAATCAAACCCTGACTCATTACCGAGACAAGCTAAATTGCAGTACACAAGAAGCAACAGACGTTGTACAAATGCAATATATTTTATACTAGACAGGAGGCTTAAAGGACAACTGCGCCACAAAATTACCAAAACAGGAAAAAAAATGAGAAACTAAATAAAAAATAAAGGTTAAAAACATCATTCATTGTATGTGACAAGGTGACAGTCCCAGTATAATATACAGTGATAGAGATCTGTAGATGGAGCACAATACATGAAAGTGACTGCAGAGATAGAAGTCACACCCATATCTGAAAATATTACTATGTAACTCAGGATCAGTACAGAATATATAAGTCTATCAAACTCTATCTGAGTCGTGTCGGATATAGTGCAGCATCATGGACACTTTATAACTACACGTACAAGCAGTTTGCCCCAAAAATCAACATACAAAGTCTGGCAGAAAACTGGCGCAGGGGCTTTAATAAATAAATTCTACCCTATAGTACAACATGGGCTTTAAAAGGATCATGATATAATATATACATAACCAATCTGACGGAACATCCCATATATACACCGGGATATTGTATATGTATCTGTATACACCGGGATATTGTATATGTATCTGTATACACTGGGATATTGTATCTGTATACACTGGGATATTGTATATGTATCTGTATACACCGGGATATTGTATCTGTATACACCGGGATATTGTATCTGTATACACCGGGATATTGTATCTGTATACACTGGGATATTGGATATGTATCTGTATACACTGGGATATTGTATCTGTATCTGTATACACCGGGATCTTGTATATGTATCTGTATACACTGGGATATTGTATCTGTATACACTGGGATATTGTATATGTATCTGTATACACCGGGATATTGTATCTGTATACACCGGGATATTGTATATGTATCTGTATACACCGGGATATTGTATCTGTATACACCGGGATATTGTATCTGTATACACCCGGATATTGTATCTGTATACACCGGGATATTGTATCTGTATACACCGGGATCTTGTATATGTATCTGTATACACTGGGATATTGTATATGTATCTGTATACACCGGGATATTGTATCTGTATACACCGGGATATTGTATCTGTATCTGTATACACCGGGATATTGTATCTGTATCTGTATACACCGAGATATTGTATCTGTATACACCGGAATATTGTATATGTATCTGTATACACCGGGATATTGTATATGTATCTGTATACACTGGGATATTGTATATGTATCTGTATACACTGGGATATTGTATATGTATCTGTATACACTGGGATATTGTATATGTATCTGTATACACTGGGATATTGTATATGTATACACTGGGATATTGTATCTGTATACACCGGGATCTTGTATCTGTATACACCGGGATCTTGTATATGTATCTGTATACACCGGGATCTTGTATCTGTATACACTGGGATATTGTATATGTATCTGTATACACCGGGATATTATATATGTATCTGTATACACTGGGATATTGTATATGTATCTGTATACACCGGGATATTGTATATGTATCTGTATACACCGGGATATTGTATATGTATCTGTATACACTGGGATCTTGTATATGTATCTGTATACACCGGGATATTGTATCTGTATACACCGGGATATTGTATATGTATCTGTATACACCGGGATATTGTATCTGTATACACTGGGATATTGTATATGTATACACCGGGATATTGTATCTGTATACACTGGGATATTGTATCTGTATACACCGGGATATTGTATATGTATACACTGGGATATTGTATCTGTATACACTGGGATATTGTATCTATATACACCGGGATGTTGTATATGTATCTGTATACACCGGGATATTGTATCTGTATACACCGGGATATTGTATATGTATCTGTATACACTGGGATATTGTATCTGTATCTGTATACACCGGGATATTGTATATGTATCTGTATACACCGGGATATTGTATATGTATCTGTATACACCGGGATATTGTATATGTATCTGTATACACCGGGATATTGTATATGTATCTGTATACACTGGGATATTGTATATGTATCTGTATACACCGGGATATTGTATATGTATCTGTATACACTGGGATATTGTATATGTATCTGTATACACCGGGATATTGTATATGTATCTGTATACACTGGGATATTGTATATGTATCTGTATACACCGGGATATTGTATATGTATCTGTATACACTGGGATATTGTATATGTATCTGTATACACCGGGATATTGTATATGTATCTGTATACACTGGGATATTGTATATGTATGTGTATACACCGGGATATTGTATATGTATCTGTATACACCGGGATATTGTATATGTATCTGTATACACCGGGATGTTGTATATGTATCTGTATACACTGGGATATTGTATATTGTATCTGTATACACCGGGATATTGTATCTGTATACACCGGGATATCGTATATGTATCTGTATACACCGGGATATTGTATATGTATCTGTATACACTGGGATATTGTATATGTATCTGTATACACTGGGATATTGTATATGTATCTGTATACACCGGGATATCGTATATGTATCTGTATACACCGGGATATTGTATATGTATCTGTATACACTGGGATATTGTATATGTATCTGTATACACCGGGATATTGTATCTGTATACACCGGGATATTGTATATGTATCTGTATACACCAGGATCTTGTATCTGTATACACCGGGATATTGTATCTGTATACACTGGGATATTGTATATATATTCACCGGGATCTTGTATCTGTATACACTGGGATATTGTATCTGTATCTGTATACACCGGGATATTGTATCTGTATACACCGGGATATTGTATCAGTATACACTGGGATATTGTATCTGTATACACTGGGATATTGTATATGTATCTGTATACACTGGGATATTGTATCTGTATACACTGGGATATTGTATATGTATCTGTATACACCGGGATCTTGTATCTGTATCTGTATACACCGGGATATTATATCTGTATACACTGGGATATTGTATATGTATCTGTATACACCGGGATGTTGTATCTGTATCTGTATACACCGGGATATTGTATATGTATACACTGGGATATTGTATATGTATCTGTATACACTGGGATATTGTATATGTATCTGTATACACTGGGATATTGTATATGTATCTGAATACACTGGGATATTGTATCTGTATATACCGGGATGTTGTATATGTATCTGTATACACTGGGATATTGTATATGTATCTGTATACACTGGGATATTGTATCTGTATACACCGGGATATTGTATATGTATCTGTATACACCGGGATATTGTATATGTATCTGTATACACTGGGATATTGTATATGTATTTGTATACACTGGGATATTGTATATGTATCTGTATACACCGGGATATTGTATATGTATTTGTATACACTGGGATATTGTATATGTATTTGTATACACTGGGATATTGTATATGTATACACCGGGATATTGTATATGTATCTGTATACACTGGGATATTGTATATGTATCTGTATACACTGGGATATTGTATATGTATACACCGGGATATTGTATATGTATCTGTATACACTGGGATATTGTATCTGTATCTGTATACACCGGGATATTGTATATGTATTTGTATACACCGGGATATTGTATCTGTATACACCGGGATATTGTATCTGTATACACTGGGATATTGTATATGTATCTGTATACACCGGGATATTGTATCTGTATACACCGGGATATTGTATATGTATCTGTATACACCGGGATATTGTATATGTATCTGTGTACACTGGGATATTGTATATGTATCTGTATACACCGGGATATTGTATCTGTATACACCGGGATATTGTATATGTATCTGTATACACTGGGATATTGTATATGTATCTGTATACACCGGGATATTGTATATGTATCTGTATACACTGGGATATTGTATATGTATCTGTATACACCGGGATATTGTATCTGTATACACTGGGATATTGTATATGTATCTGTATACACTGGGATATTGTATATGTATACACCGGGATATTGTATATGTATCTGTATACACTGGGATATTGTATCTGTATCTGTATACACCGGGATATTGTATATGTATTTGTATACACCGGGATATTGTATCTGTATACACCGGGATATTGTATCTGTATACACTGGGATTTTGTATATGTATCTGTATACACCGGGATATTGTATATGTATCTGTGTACACTGGGATATTGTATATGTATCTGTATACACCGGGATATTGTATCTGTATACACCGGGATATTGTATATGTATCTGTATACACTGGGATATTGTATATGTATCTGTATACACCGGGATATTGTATATGTATCTGTATACACTGGGATATTGTATATGTATCTGTATACACTGGGATATTGTATATGTATCTGTATACACCGGGATATTGTATATGTATCTGTATACACCGGGATATTGTATCTGTATACACTGGGATATTGTATCTGTATACACCGGGATATTGTATCTGTATACACCGGGATATTGTATATGTATCTGTATACACCGGGATATTGTATATGTATCTGTATACACCGGGATATTGTATATGTATCTGTATACACCGGGATATTGTATATGTATCTGTATACACCGGGATATTGTATATGTATCTGTATACACTGGGATATTGTATATGTATCTGTATACACCGGGAAATTGTATTTATATCTGTATACACTGGGATATTGTATCTGTATACACTGGGATATTGTATATGTATCTGTATACACTGGGATATTGTATATGTATCTGTATACACTGGGATATTGTATATGTATCTGTATACACTGGGATATTGTATATGTATCTGAATACACTGGGATATTGTATCTGTATATACCGGGATGTTGTATATGTATCTGTATACACTGGGATATTGTATATGTATCTGTATACACTGGGATATTGTATCTGTATACACCGGGATATTGTATATGTATCTGTATACACTGGGATATTGTATATGTATCTGTATACACTGGGATATTGTATATGTATCTGTATACACCGGGATATTGTATATGTATCTGTATACATCAAGATATTGTATCTGTATACACCGGGATATTGTATATGTATCTGTATACACCGGGATATTGTATATGTATCTGTATACACCGGGATATTGTATATGTATCTGTATACACCGGGATATTGTATATGTATCTGTATACACTGGGATATTGTATATGTATCTGTATACACCGGGATATTGTATATGTATCTGTATACACCGGGATATTGTATATGTATCTGTATACACTGGGATATTGTATATGTATCTGTATACACTGGGATATTGTATATGTATCTGTATACACCGGGATATTGTATATGTATCTGTATACACCGGGATATTGTATATGTATCTGTATACACCGGGATATTGTATATGTATTTGTATACACGGGGATATTGTATATGTATCTGTATACACCGGGATATTGTATATGTATCTGTATACACTGGGATATTGTATATGTATCTGTATACACCGGGAAATTGTATTTATATCTGTATACACTGGGATATTGTATCTGTATACACCGGGATATTGTATATGTATCTGTATACACTGGGATATTGTATCTGTATACACTGGGATATTGTATCTGTATATACCGGGATATTGTATATGTATCTGTATACACCGGGATATTGTATATGTATCTGTATACACCGGGATATTGTATATGTATCTGTATACACTGGGATATTGTATATGTATCTGTATACACCGGGATATTGTATATGTATCTGTATACACCGGGATATTGTATATGTATCTGTATACACTGGGATATTGTATATGTATCTGTATACACTGGGATATTGTATATGTATCTGTATACACCGGGATATTGTATATGTATCTGTATACACCGGGATATTGTATATGTATTTGTATACACCGGGATATTGTATATGTATCTGTATACACCGGGATATTGTATATGTATCTGTATACACTGGGATATTGTATATGTATCTGTATACACCGGGAAATTGTATTTATATCTGTATACACTGGGATATTGTATCTGTATACACCGGGATATTGTATATGTATCTGTATACATCGGGATATTGTATCTGTATACACCGGGATATTGTATATGTATCTGTATACACCGGGATATTGTATATGTATCTGTATACACCGGGATATTGTATCTGTATACACCGGGATATTGTATCTGTATACACCGGGATATTGTATATGTATCTGTATACACCGGGATATTGTATATGTATCTGTATACACCGGGATATTGTATATGTATCTGTATACACCGGGATATTGTATATGTATCTGTATACACCGGGATATTGTATATGTATACACTGGGATATTGTATATGTATCTGTATACACCGGGAAATTGTATTTATATCTGTATACACTGGGATATTGTATCTGTATACACCGGGATATTGTATCTGTATACACTGGGATATTGTATATGTATCTGTATACACTGGGATATTGTATATGTATCTGTATACACCGGGAAATTGTATATGTATCTGTATACACTGGGATATTGTATCTGTATACACCGGGATCTTGTATATGTATCTGTATACACTGGGATATTGTATCTGTATCTGTATACACTGGGATATTGTATATGTATCTGTATGCACCGGGATGTTGTATATGTATCTGTATGCACCGGGATGTTGTATCTGTATACACCGGGATATTGTATATGTATCTGTATACACTGGGATATTGTATATGTATCTGTATACACTGGGATATTGTATCTGTATACACCGGGATATTGTATATGTATCTGTATACACTGGGATATTGTATCTGTATACACTGGGATATTGTATATGTATCTGTATACACCGGGATATTGTATATGTATCTGTATACACCGGGATGTTGTATATGTATCTGTATACATCGGGATATTGTATATGTATCTGTATACACCGGGATATTGTATATGTATCTGTATACACTGGGATATTGTATATGTATCTGTATACACTGGGATATTGTATCTGTATACACCGGGATATTGTATATGTATCTGTATACACTGGGATATTGTATATGTATCTGTATACACTGGGATATTGTATCTGTATACACCGGGATATTGTATATGTATCTGTATACACCGGGATATTGTATCTGTATACCCCGGGATATTGTGTATGTATCTGTATACACTGGGATATTGTATCTGTATCTGTATACACCGGGATATTGTATATTTATCTGTATATCCTGGGATATTGTATATGTATCTGTATACACTGGGATATTGTATATGTATCTGTATACACTGGGATGTTGTATATGTATCTGTATACACCGGGATATTGTATATGTATCTGTATACACCGGGATCTTGTATCTGTATACACTGGGATATTGTATATGTATCTGTATACACCGGGATATTGTATATGTATCTGTATACACTGGGATATTGTATATGTATCTGTATACACCGGGATATTGTATCTGTATACACCGGGATATTGTATATGTATCTGTATACACTGGGATCTTGTATATGTATCTGTATACACCGGGATATTGTATCTGTATACACCGGGATATTGTATATGTATCTGTATACACTGGGATCTTGTATATGTATCTGTATACACCGGGATATTGTATCTGTATACACTGGGATATTGTATCTGTATACACTGGGATATTGTATCTGTATCTGTATACACTGGGATCTTGTATCTGTATACACCGGGATATTGTATATGTATCTGTATACACTGGGATCTTGTATATGTATCTGTATACACCGGGATATTGTATCTGTATACACCGGGATATTGTATCTGTATACACTGGGATATTGTATCTGTATCTGTATGCACTGGGATATTGTATCTGTATACACTGGGATATTGTATATGTATCTGTATACACTGGGATATTGTATCTGTATACACCGGGATATTGTATATGTATCTGTATACACTGGGATATTGTATCTGTATACACCGGGATATTGTATATGTATCTGTATACACTGGGATATTGTATCTGTATACACCGGGATATTGTATATGTATCTGTATACACCGGGATATTGTATATGTATTCACCGGGATATTGTATATGTATCTGTATACACCGGGATCTTGTATCTGTATACACTGGGATATTGTATATGTATCTGTATGCACCGGGATCTTGTATCTGTATACACCGGGATATTGTATATGTATCTGTATACACCGGGATCTTGTATCTGTATACACCGGGATCTTGTATCTGTATACACCGGGATATTGTATATGTATATGTATACACCGGGATGTTGTATATGTATCTGTATACACCGGGATCTTGTATCTGTATACACCGGGATGTTGTATATGTCTCTGTATACACCGGGATATTGTATATGTATCTGTATACACCGGGATATTGTATATGTATCTGTATACACTGGGATATTGTATATGTATCTGTATACACTGGGATATTGTATCTGTATACACCGGGATATTGTATATGTATCTGTATACACTGGGATATTGTATATGTATCTGTATACACCGGGATATTGTATCTGTATACACTGGGATATTGTATATGTATCTGTATACACCGGGATCTTGTATCTGTATACACCGGGATATTGTATATGTATCTGTATACACTGGGATATTGTATCTGTATACACCGGGATATTGTATATGTATCTGTATACACTGGGATATTGTATCTATATACACCGGGATATTGTATATGTATCTGTATACACCGGGATCTTGTATCTGTATACACTGGGATATTGTATATGTATCTGTATACACCGGGATATTGTATATGTATCTGTATATACTGGGATATTGTATATGTATCTGTATACACTGGGATATTGTATATGTATCTGTATACACCGGGATATTGTATATGTATCTGTATACATCGGGATATTGTATATGTATCTGTATACACCGGGATCTTGTATATGTATCTGTATACACCGGGATGTTGTATATGTATCTGTATACACTGGGATATTGTATATGTATCTGTATACACCGGGATATTGTATATGTATATGTATACACCGGGATGTTGTATATGTATCTGTATACACCGGGATCTTGTATCTGTATACACCGGGATGTTGTATATGTCTCTGTATACACCGGGATATTGTATCTGTATACACTGGGATTTTGTATATGTATCTGTATACACTGGGATATTGTATATGTATCTGTATACACCGGGATATTGTATCTGTATACACTGGGATATTGTATATGTATCTGTATACACTGGGATATTGTATATGTATCTGTATACACTGGGATATTGTATCTGTATACACCGGGATATTGTATATGTATCTGTATACACTGGGATATTGTATATGTATCTGTATACACCGGGATATTGTATCTGTATACACTGGGATATTGTATATGTATCTGTATACACCGGGATCTTGTATCTGTATACACCGGGATATTGTATATGTATCTGTATACACTGGGATATTGTATCTGTATACACCGGGATATTGTATATGTATCTGTATACACTGGGATATTGTATCTATATACACCGGGATATTGTATATGTATCTGTATACACCGGGATCTTGTATCTGTATACACTGGGATATTGTATATGTATCTGTATACACCGGGATATTGTATATGTATCTGTATATACTGGGATATTGTATATGTATCTGTATACACCGGGATCTTGTATCTGTATCTGTATACACTGGGATATTGTATATGTATCTGTATACACCGGGATATTGTATCTGTATACACTGGGATATTGTATATGTATCTGTATACACCGGGATATTGTATATGTATCTGTATTCACTGGGATATTGTATATGTATCTGTATACACCGGGATATTGTATATGTATCTGTATACACTGGGATATTGTATCTGTATACACCGGAATATTGTATATGTATCTGTATACACCGGGATATTGTATATGTATCTGTATACACTGGGATATTGTATCTGTATACACCGGAATATTGTATATGTATCTATATACACCGGGATATTGTATATGTATCTGTATACACCAGGATATTGTATATGTATCTGTATACACTGGGATATTGTATATGTATCTGTATACACCGGGATCTTGTATCTGTATACACCGGGATGTTGTATCTGTATACACCGGGATATTGTATATGTATCTGTATACACCGGGATATTGTATCTGTATACACCGGGATATTGTATATGTATCTGTATACACCGGGATATGGTATCTGTATACACCGGGATATTGTATCTGTATACACCGGGATATTGTATCTGTATACACTGGGATATTGTATATGTATCTGTATACACTGGGATATTGTATCTGTATACACCAGGATGTTGTATATGTATCTGTATACACTGGGATATTGTATATGTATCTGTATACACTGGGATATTGTATATGTATCTGTATACACCGGGATATTGTATATGTATCTGTATACACTGGGATATTGTATATGTATCTGTATACACCGGGATATTGTATCTGTGTACACCGGGATATTGTATATGTATCTGTATACACTGGGATATTGTATATGTATACACCAGGATGTTGTATATGTATCTGTATACACTGGGATATTGTATATGTATCTGTATACACTGGGATATTGTATATGTATCTGTATACACCGGGATATTGTATATGTATCTGTATACACTGGGATATTGTATATGTATCTGGATACACCGGGATATTGTATCTGTGTACACCGGGATATTGTATATGTATCTGTATACACTGGGATATTGTATATGTATCTGTATACACCGGGATCTTGTATCTGTATACACCGGGATGTTGTATCTGTATACACCGGGATATTGTATATGTATCTGTATACACCGGGATATTGTATCTGTATACACCGGGATATTGTATATGTATCTGTATACACCGGGATATGGTATCTGTATACACCGGGATATTGTATCTGTATACACCGGGATATTGTATCTGTATACACTGGGATATTGTATATGTATCTGTATACACTGGGATATTGTATCTGTATACACCAGGATGTTGTATATGTATCTGTATACACTGGGATATTGTATATGTATCTGTATACACTGGGATATTGTATATGTATCTGAATACACCGGGATATTGTATCTGTGTACACCGGGATATTGTATATGTATCTGTATACACTGGGATATTGTATATGTATCTGTATGCACCGGGATCTTGTATCTGTATACACCGGGATATTGTATATGTATCTGTATACACCGGGATCTTGTATCTGTATACACCGGGATCTTGTATCTGTATACACCGGGATATTGTATATGTATATGTATACACCGGGATGTTGTATATGTATCTGTATACACCGGGATCTTGTATCTGTATACACCGGGATGTTGTATATGTCTCTGTATACACCGGGATATTGTATATGTATCTGTATACACCGGGATATTGTATATGTATCTGTATACACTGGGATATTGTATATGTATCTGTATACACTGGGATATTGTATCTGTATACACCGGGATATTGTATATGTATCTGTATACACTGGGATATTGTATATGTATCTGTATACACCGGGATATTGTATCTGTATACACTGGGATATTGTATATGTATCTGTATACACCGGGATCTTGTATCTGTATACACCGGGATATTGTATATGTATCTGTATACACTGGGATATTGTATCTGTATACACCGGGATATTGTATATGTATCTGTATACACTGGGATATTGTATCTATATACACCGGGATATTGTATATGTATCTGTATACACCGGGATCTTGTATCTGTATACACTGGGATATTGTATATGTATCTGTATACACCGGGATATTGTATATGTATCTGTATATACTGGGATATTGTATATGTATCTGTATACACTGGGATATTGTATATGTATCTGTATACACCGGGATATTGTATATGTATCTGTATACATCGGGATATTGTATATGTATCTGTATACACCGGGATCTTGTATATGTATCTGTATACACCGGGATGTTGTATATGTATCTGTATACACTGGGATATTGTATATGTATCTGTATACACCGGGATATTGTATATGTATATGTATACACCGGGATGTTGTATATGTATCTGTATACACCGGGATCTTGTATCTGTATACACCGGGATGTTGTATATGTCTCTGTATACACCGGGATATTGTATCTGTATACACTGGGATTTTGTATATGTATCTGTATACACTGGGATATTGTATATGTATCTGTATACACCGGGATATTGTATCTGTATACACTGGGATATTGTATATGTATCTGTATACACTGGGATATTGTATCTGTATACACCGGGATATTGTATATGTATCTGTATACACTGGGATATTGTATATGTATCTGTATACACCGGGATATTGTATCTGTATACACTGGGATATTGTATATGTATCTGTATACACCGGGATCTTGTATCTGTATACACCGGGATATTGTATATGTATCTGTATACACTGGGATATTGTATCTGTATACACCGGGATATTGTATATGTATCTGTATACACTGGGATATTGTATCTATATACACCGGGATATTGTATATGTATCTGTATACACCGGGATCTTGTATCTGTATACACTGGGATATTGTATATGTATCTGTATACACCGGGATATTGTATATGTATCTGTATATACTGGGATATTGTATATGTATCTGTATACACCGGGATCTTGTATCTGTATCTGTATACACTGGGATATTGTATATGTATCTGTATACACCGGGATATTGTATCTGTATACACTGGGATATTGTATATGTATCTGTATACACCGGGATATTGTATATGTATCTGTATTCACTGGGATATTGTATATGTATCTGTATACACCGGGATATTGTATATGTATCTGTATACACTGGGATATTGTATCTGTATACACCGGAATATTGTATATGTATCTGTATACACCGGGATATTGTATATGTATCTGTATACACTGGGATATTGTATCTGTATGCACCGGAATATTGTATATGTATCTATATACACCGGGATATTGTATATGTATCTGTATACACCAGGATATTGTATATGTATCTGTATACACTGGGATATTGTATATGTATCTGTATACACCGGGATCTTGTATCTGTATACACCGGGATGTTGTATCTGTATACACCGGGATATTGTATATGTATCTGTATACACCGGGATATTGTATCTGTATACACCGGGATATTGTATATGTATCTGTATACACCGGGATATGGTATCTGTATACACCGGGATATTGTATCTGTATACACCGGGATATTGTATCTGTATACACTGGGATATTGTATATGTATCTGTATACACTGGGATATTGTATCTGTATACACCAGGATGTTGTATATGTATCTGTATACACTGGGATATTGTATATGTATTTGTATACACTGGGATATTGTATATGTATTTGTATACACTGGGATATTGTATATGTATCTGTATACACCGGGATATTGTATATGTATCTGTATACACTGGGATATTGTATATGTATTTGTATACACTGGGATATTGTATATGTATCTGTATACACTTGGATATTGTATATGTATCTGTATACACCGGGATATTGTATCTGTATACACCGGGATATTGTATATGTATCTGTATACACTGGGATATTGTATATGTATTTGTATACACTGGGATATTGTATCTGTATACACTGGGATATTGTATATGTATCTGTATACACCGGGATATTGTATCTGTATACACTGGGATATTGTATATGTATCTGTATACACCGGGATATTGTATATGTATCTGTATTCACTGGGATATTGTATATGTATCTGTATACACCGGGATATTGTATATGTATCTGTATACACTGGGATATTGTATCTGTATACACCGGAATATTGTATATGTATCTGTATACACCGGGATATTGTATATGTATCTGTATACACTGGGATATTGTATCTGTATACACCGGAATATTGTATATGTATCTATATACACCGGGATATTGTATATGTATCTGTATACACCAGGATATTGTATATGTATCTGTATACACTGGGATATTGTATATGTATCTGTATACACCGGGATCTTGTATCTGTATACACCGGGATGTTGTATCTGTATACACCGGGATATTGTATATGTATCTGTATACACCGGGATATTGTATCTGTATACACCGGGATATTGTATATGTATCTGTATACACCGGGATATGGTATCTGTATACACCGGGATATTGTATCTGTATACACCGGGATATTGTATCTGTATACACTGGGATATTGTATATGTATCTGTATACACTGGGATATTGTATCTGTATACACCAGGATGTTGTATATGTATCTGTATACACTGGGATATTGTATATGTATCTGTATACACTGGGATATTGTATTTGTATCTGTATACACCGGGATATTGTATATGTATCTGTATACACTGGGATATTGTATATGTATCTGTATACACCGGGATATTGTATCTGTGTACACCGGGATATTGTATATGTATCTGTATACACTGGGATATTGTATATGTATACACCAGGATGTTGTATATGTATCTGTATACACTGGGATATTGTATATGTATCTGTATACACTGGGATATTGTATATGTATCTGTATACACCGGGATATTGTATATGTATCTGTATACACTGGGATATTGTATATGTATCTGGATACACCGGGATATTGTATCTGTGTACACCGGGATATTGTATATGTATCTGTATACACTGGGATATTGTATATGTATCTGTATACACCGGGATCTTGTATCTGTATACACCGGGATGTTGTATCTGTATACACCGGGATATTGTATATGTATCTGTATACACCGGGATATTGTATCTGTATACACCGGGATATTGTATATGTATCTGTATACACCGGGATATGGTATCTGTATACACCGGGATATTGTATCTGTATACACCGGGATATTGTATCTGTATACACTGGGATATTGTATATGTATCTGTATACACTGGGATATTGTATCTGTATACACCAGGATGTTGTATATGTATCTGTATACACTGGGATATTGTATATGTATCTGTATACACTGGGATATTGTATATGTATCTGTATACACCGGGATATTGTATATGTATCTGTATACACTGGGATATTGTATATGTATCTAAATTCACCGGGATATTGTATCTGTGTACACCGGGATATTGTATATGTATCTGTATACACTGGGATATTGTATATGTATTTGTATACACTGGGATATTGTATATGTATCTGTATACACCGGGATATTGTATATGTATTTGTATACACTGGGATATTGTATATGTATTTGTATACACTGGGATATTGTATATGTATCTGTATACACCGGGATATTGTATATGTATCTGTATACACTGGGATATTGTATATGTATTTGTATACACTGGGATATTGTATATGTATCTGTATACACTTGGATATTGTATATGTATCTGTATACACCGGGATATTGTATCTGTATACACCGGGATATTGTATATGTATCTGTATACACTGGGATATTGTATATGTATTTGTATACACTGGGATATTGTATATGTATTTGTATACACTGGGATATTGTATATGTATCTGTATACACCGGGATATTGTATATGTATTTGTATACACTGGGATATTGTATATGTATCTGTATACACCGGGATATAGTATATGTATCTGTATACACCGGGATCTTGTATCTGTATACACTGGGATATTGTATATGTATACACCAGGATGTTGTATATGTATCTGTATACACTGGGATGTTGTATATGTATCTGTATACACCGGGATATTGTATATGTATCTGTATACTCCGGGATATTGTATATGTATCTGTATACACTGGGATATTGTATATGTATCTGTATACACTGGGATATTGTATATGTATCTGTATACACTGGGATATTGTATATGTATCTGTATACACTGGGATATTGTATATGTATCTGTATACACCGGGATATTGTATATGTATTTGTATACACTGGGATGTTGTATCTGTATACACTGGGATATTGTATATGTATACACCAGGATGTTGTATATGTATCTGTATACACTGGGATGTTGTATATGTATCTGTATACACCGGGATATTGTATATGTATCTGTATACTCCGGGATATTGTATATGTATCTGTATACACCGGGATATTGTATATGTATCTGTATACACTGGGATATTGTATATGTATCTGTATACACCGGGATATTGTATCTGTATACTCCGGGATATTGTATACGTATCTGTATACACCGGGATATAGTATATGTATCTGTATACACCGGGATCTTGTATCTGTATACACTGGGATATTGTATATGTATACACCAGGATGTTGTATATGTATCTGTATACACTGGGATGTTGTATATGTATCTGTATACACCGGGATATTGTATATGTATCTGTATACTCCGGGATATTGTATATGTATCTGTATACACCGGGATATTGTATATGTATCTGTATACACTGGGATATTGTATATGTATCTGTATACACCGGGATATTGTATCTGTATACACTGGGATATTGTATATGTATCTGTATACACTGGGATATTGTATATGTATCTGTATACACCGGGATCTTGTATCTGTATACACTGGGATATTGTATATGTATACACCAGGATGTTGTATATGTATCTGTATACACTGGGATGTTGTATATGTATCTGTATACACCGGGATATTGTATATGTATCTGTATACTCCGGGATATTGTATATGTATCTGTATACACTGGGATATTTTATATGTATCTGTATACACCGGGATATTGTATATGTATCTGTATACACTGGGATATTGTATATGTATCTGTATACACCGGGATATTGTATCTGTATACACCGGGATATTGTATATGTATCTGTATACACTGGGATATTGTATATGTATCTGTATACACCGGGATGTTGTATCTGTATACACCGGGATATTGTATATGTATCTGTATACACCGGGATATTGTATATGTATCTGTATACACCGGGATATTGTATCTGTATACACCGGGATATTGTATCTGTATACACCGGGATATTGTATCTGTATACACCGGGATGTTGTATATGTATCTGTATACACTGGGATATTGTATCTGTATACACCGGGATATTGTATATGTATCTGTATACACCGGGATATTGTATATGTATCTGTATACACTGGGATATTGTATCTGTATACACTGGGATATTGTATATGTATCTGTATACACTGGGATATTGTATCTGTATACACCGGGATGTTGTATCTGTATACACCGGGATATTGTATATGTATCTGTATACACTGGGATATTGTATCTGTATACACCGGGATATTGTATATGTATCTGTATACACTGGCATATTGTATATGTATCTGTATACACTGGGATATTGTATCTGTATACACCAGGATGTTGTATATGTATCTGTATACACTGGGATATTGTATATGTATCTGTATACACTGGGATATTGTATCTGTATACACTGGGATATTGTATATGTATCTGTATACACTGGGATATTGTATCTGTATACACCGGGATGTTGTATCTGTATACACCGGGATATTGTATATGTATCTGTATACACTGGGATATTGTATCTGTATACACCGGGATATTGTATATGTATCTGTATACACTGGCATATTGTATATGTATCTGTATACACTGGGATATTGTATCTGTATACACCAGGATGTTGTATATGTATCTGTATACACTGGGATATTGTATATGTATCTGTATACACTGGGATATTGTATCTGTATACACTGGGATGTTGTATCTGTATACACTGGGATATTGTATCTGTATACACCGGGATATTGTATCTGTATACACTGGGATATTGTATCTGTATCTGTATACACTGGGATATTGTATATGTATCTGTATACACTGGGATATTGTATCTGTATACACTGGGATATTGTATATGTATCTGTATACACCGGGATATTGTATATGTATCTGTATACACTGGGATATTGTATCTGTACACACCGGGATCTTGTATCTGTATACACCGGGATGTTGTATATGTATCTGTATACACTGGGATATTGTATCTGTATACACCAGGATATTGTATATGTATCTGTATACACTGGCATATTGTATATGTATCTGTATACACCGGGATATTGTATATGTATCTGTATACACCGGGATATTGTATATGTATCTGTATACACCGGGATATTGTATATGTATACACTGGGATATTGTATCTGTATACACTGGGATATTGTATCTGTATACACCGGGATATTGTATATGTATCTGTATACACCGGGATATGGTATATGTATCTGTATACACTGGCATATTGTATATGTATCTGTATACACCGGGATATTGTATATGTATCTGTATACACCGGGATATTGTATATGTATCTGTATACACCGGGATATTGTATATGTATACACTGGGATATTGTATCTGTATACACTGGGATATTGTATCTGTATACACCGGGATATTGTATATGTATCTGTATACACCGGGATATGGTATATGTATCTGTATACACCGGGATATGGTATATGTATCTGTATACACCGGGATATTGTATATGTATCTGTATACACTGGGATGTTGTATATGTATCTGTATACACCGGGATCTTGTATATGTATCTGTATACACTGGGATATTGTATCTGTACACACCGGGATCTTGTATCTGTATACACCGGGATGTTGTATATGTATCTGTATACACTGGGATATTGTATCTGTATACACCGGGATATTGTATATGTATCTGTATACACCGGGATATTGTATATGTATCTGTATACACCGGGATCTTGTATCTGTATACACCGGGATGTTGTATATGTATCTGTATACACCGGGATATTGTATATGTATCTGTATACACTGGGATATTGTATCTGTATACACCGGGATGTTGTATATGTATCTGTATACACCGGGATATTGTATATGTATCTGTATACACTGGGATATTGTATATGTATCTGTATACACCGGGATCTTGTATCTGTATACACCGGGATGTTGTATATGTATCTGTATACACTGGGATATTGTATCTGTATACACCGGGATGTTGTATATGTATCTGTATACACCGGGATCTTGTATATGTATCTGTATACACTGGGATATTGTATCTGTATACACTGGGATATTGTATATGTATCTGTATACACCGGGATCTTGTATCTGTATACACCGGGATATTGTATATGTATCTGTATACACCGGGATCTTGTATATGTATCTGTATACACCGGGATATTGTATATGTATCTGTATACACTGGGATATTGTATCTGTATACACCGGGATGTTGTATATGTATCTGTATACACTGGGATATTGTATATGTATCTGTATACACCGGGATATTGTATATGTATCTGTATACACCGGAATCTTGTATCTGTATACACCGGGATATTGTATATGTATCTGTATACACCGTGATATTGTATATGTATCTGTATACACCGGAATCTTGTATCTGTATACACCGGGATATTGTATATGTATCTGTATACACCGGGATTTTGTATATGTATCTGTATACACTGGGATATTGTATCTGTATACACTGGGATATTGTATATGTATCTGTATACACCGGGATCTTGTATCTGTATACACCGGGATATTGTATATTTATCTGTATACACCGGGATTTTGTATATGTATCTGTATACACTGGGATATTGTATCTGTATACACTGGGATATTGTATATGTATCTGTATACACCGGGATCTTGTATCTGTATACACCGGGATATTGTATATTTATCTGTATACACCGGGATCTTGTATATGTATCTGTATACACTGGGATATTGTATCTGTATACACTGGGATATTGTATATGTATCTGTATACACCGGGATCTTGTATCTGTATACACCGGGATGTTGTATATGTATCTGTATACACCGGGATATTGTATCTGTATACACCAGGCTCTTGTATATGTATACACCGGGATCTTGTATCTGTATACACTGGGATATGGTATCTGTATCTGTATACACCGGGATCTTGTATCTGTATACACTGGGATGTTGTATATGTATCTGTATACACTGGGATATTGTATCTGTATACACCGGGATATTGTATATGTATCTGTATACACCGGGATCTTGTATCTGTATACACCGGGATGTTGTATATGTATCTGTATACACTGGGATATTGTATCTGTATACACCGGGATGTTGTATATGTATCTGTATACACTGGGATCTTGTATATGTATCTGTATACACCGGGATATTGTATCTGTATACACTGGGATGTTGTATATGTATCTGTATACACTGGGATATTGTATATGTATCTGTATGCACCGGGATCTTGTATCTGTATACACCGGGATGTTGTATATGTATCTGTATACACCGGGATCTTGTATATGTATCTGTATACACCGGGATCTTGTATATGTATCTGTATACACCGGGATGTTGTATATGTATCTGTATACACCGGGATCTTGTATATGTATCTGTATACACCGGGATCTTGTATATGTATCTGTATACACCGGGATATTGTATATGTATCTGTATGCACCGGGATCTTGTATCTGTATACACCGGGATGTTGTATATGTATCTGTATACACCGGGATCTTGTATATGTATCTGTATACACTGGGATATTGTATCTGTATACACCGGGATGTTGTATATGTATCTGTATACACTGGGATATTGTATCTGTATACACTGGGATATTGTATATGTATTTGTATACACCGGGATCTTGTATCTGTATACACCGGGATGTTGTATATGTATCTGTATACACCGGGATATTGTATCTGTATACACCGGGAACTTGTATATGTATACACCGGGATCTTGTATCTGTATACACTGGGATATGGTATCTGTATCTGTATACACTGGGATATTGTATATGTATCTGTATACACTGGGATGTTGTATCTGTATACACTGGGATGTTGTATCTGTATACACCGGGATCTTGTATCTGTATACACTGGGATGTTGTATCTGTATACACTGGAATGTTGTATACATTGTATATTGTATTTAGAGCCTCTCAGTGTTCTCACTGCTGATTATATTAGAGCTTTTCTCCTGTTGCTGTGTCGCACTCCGGATAATATAACGGAGGCATTTTTCAGCACTTACCGTTACATTTGGGTTTGTTGTGGTTTGATCTAAAGACGCTCTTATCTCCTATTGGCCTTCGCTAGGTTTTAATGCCCCCGGGTGTAAACCTACTAATTATTTGCTTTTAATGAATGTTATGTAAATGTTGCCACAGACTCATGACAACCGGCCTGACAGATTAATACCAGGACCGACTATATATAGGGGAGCGCACAAGTCGTCTCGCAGCAATTATATCTAATAGTGTCAAAGCCTCGCAAGGTTTCTATATTTACAAAATGCCCTAATTGAAGAAAAATACAGGTAAAAAAATCATAGATTTTCAGGTCGTTTTAATTTTTTAAAAAAAGGGTTATAATTAGAGATGAGCGAACATGCTCGTCCGAGCTTGATGCTCGGTCGAGCATTAGGGTACTCGAAACTGCTCGTTGCTCGGACGAATACTTCGCCCGCTCGAGAAAATGGCAGCTCCCGCCGTTTTGCTTTTTGGCGGCCAGAAACAGAGCCAATCACAAGCCAGGAGACTCTGCACTCCACCCAGCATGACGTGGTACCCTTACACGTCGATAGCAGTGGTTGGCTGGCCAGATCAGGTGACCCTGGGATAGACTAGCCGCTGCCCGCGCTGCTCGGATCATTCTCTGTCTGGATGCCGCTAGGGAGAGAGCTGCTGCTGGTCAGGGAAAGCGTTAGGCTGTTCTATTAGCTTACTGTTAGGCAGGAGTGATTCTCCAAGAACCCAACAGCCCTTCTTAGGGCTACAATAACGTTATACTTTTTTTTTTTTATTTGCAGCTAGTACCATTTTGTGAGGAATTTGCAGGGGGACTTGCGACCGTTGTGTTTAGCTCTTAGTGACACACATATCCACCTCAAACACCAAAGTGGGAAAATTTATTAGGGGTTTGATTTCAATTAGGCACAGTCTGCCATTTCCTTTTTTATTTTACGTTTATTTTGTTTAATAACTCAGTGTCATCTCATCTGGCATAGTAGTGTGCTTTCATACTTGGCTAGAAAATAGCCATAGGAGAATCCAAACGGCTTACTTACGCCTACAGTAGCGTTATATATATTTGATTTCTGGTTGATCTGCTGGTGGCTGTACTTGCTGCAGTGCATCTACTAGCAAATTGTGAGCAATTTGTAGTGAGACTTGCGACCGCTGTGTTTTGCGCTTAGTGACGCACATATCCATTGCAAAGACCGAAGTGGGAAAATTTATTAGGGGTTGGATTTCAATTAGGCACAGTCTGCCATTTCCTTTTTTATTTTACGTTTATTTTGTTTAATAACTCAGTGTCATCTCATCTGGCATAGTAGTGTGCTTTCATACTTGGCTAGAAAATAGCCATAGCAATAGGATAGCATCGTTTGGTTTTAAAAACTAAAAAACACAAAAAAAAACAAAAAAACACAAAAAAAAGTTAAAAAAAAATTAAAGTTATAACTCTCATTTTCAAAATGTTTAACCCGAGGGCTAGGGGTAGAGGACGAGGGCGGGGACGTGGGCGTCCAACTACTGCAGGGGTCAGAGGCCGTGGTCCTGGGCGGGGTGAGACACCACCTGCTTACGAGGGAGCAGGGGAACGCGGCAGAGCTACACTCCCTAGGTTCATGTCTGAAGTTACTGGGACTCATGGTAGAGCACTGTTGAGGCCAGAACAGTGCGAACAGGTGATGTCGTGGATTGCCGACAATGCTTCGAGCAATTTGTCCACCAGTCAGTCTTCCACGCAGTCCACCCATGTCACCGAAATCGGCACTCCTCCAGCTCCTGCACCTCAGCCTCCTCCCCCCCAGTCTGCCCCCTCCCAGGAAAATTTGCCATTTGAACCGGCATACTCTGAGGAACTGTTTTCTGGACCCTTCCCACACTCACAAACCACTTGTCCGGTTGCTGCTGAGCAATTTTCCGATGCCCAGGTTTTCCACCAGTCGCAGTCTGTGGGTGATGATGACCTTCTTGACGTAGTGGAAGAAGTGTCTAAAGAGGTGTCCGACGATGAGGAGACACGGTTGTCAGACAGTGGGGAAGTTGTTGTCAGGGCAGGAAGTCCGAGGGGGGAGCAGACTGAGGGATCGGAGGATGATGAGGTGACAGACCCAAGCTGGGTTGATAGGCCGGGTGAACACAGTGCTTCTGAGACAGAGGAGAGTCCTCGACCAGAACAGGTTGGAAGAGGCAGTGGTGGGGCCAGACGGAGAGGCAGGGCCAGAGCTGGTGCATCAGCGCCAAATGTGTCAACTAGTGAAGCTCCCGTGGCGAGGGCTCTTGCGGCGAGGGCTAGATTTTCAGAAGTCTGGAGGTTCTTTAAGGAAACACCGGATGACCGACGGACTGTGGTGTGCAACATTTGCCAAACCAGGCTCAGCAGGGGTTCCACCACTACTAGCTTAACTACCACCAGTATGCGCAGGCATATGAATGCTAAACACCCCACTCAGTGGCAACAAGCCCGTTCACCTCCGGCCGTGCACACCACTGCTCCTTCCCCTGTGTCAGCTGATAGTCAGCCCCCTGCCACAAAAACCCCATCGTCGCCTCCACGATCCTCCACAGCATCCACCAGCGTTCAGCTCTCCATACCCCAGACGCTGGAGCGGAAACGCAAATATAGTGCAACCCACCCACAAGCCCAAGCCCTTAATGTCCACATCTCCAGATTGCTTAGCCTGGAGATGCTGCCCTATAGGCTAGTAGAGACCGAGGCCTTTCGCAACCTCATGGCGGCGGCCGCCCCTCGGTATTCGGTCCCCAGCCGCCACTACTTTTCCCGATGTGCCGTCCCAGCCCTGCACCAGCACGTGTCAGACAACATAATCCGTGCCCTGACCAACGCCGTTTCTGACAAGGTCCACCTGACCACGGACACGTGGACGAGTGCTGCCGGGCAGGGCCACTATATATCGCTGACGGCACATTGGGTTAACTTGGTGGAGGCTGGGACCGAGTCTGACCCTGCGGCTGGTCATATACTGCCGACACCGAGGATTGCGGGGCCTACCTCGGTCCAGGTGTTTCAGGCCTACTATGCCTCCTCCTCCCACCCCTCCTCCACCTCCTCCTCCTCCGAATTACCATCCGTGGGCATGGCGCCATCAGTCGGTAGCTCTAGGCACAGCAGCAGTGCCGTCGCTAAGCGACAGCAGGCGGTGCTCAAACTGCTGAGCCTAGGCGATAAAAGGCACACCGCCCAAGAGCTATTACAGGGCATCACGGCGCAGACTGATCTGTGGCTGGCACCGCTGAACCTGAAGCCAGGCATGGTTGTGTGTGACAACGGCCGTAACCTGGTGGCGGCTCTGCAACTCGGCAGACTGACACATGTGCCATGCCTGGCCCATGTGTTAAATCTGATAGTTCAGCGTTTCCTCAAGACATACCCCAATCTGTCTGATTTGCTCACGAAGGTGCGCCGCATCTGTGCGCATTTCAGGAAGTCCAGCACAGATGCTGCCACTCTCAGGGCAGCGCAGCGCCGCCTCCAACTGCCCGCTCACCGACTGTTGTGCGACGTGCCCACGAGGTGGAATTCAACACTGACCATGTTATCCAGAGTTTACCAGCAGCGCCGAGCCATTGTAGACTGCCAGATGTCAACTTCCACCAGAACTGGTAGTCAGGTCAGTCAGCTTCCTCAAGTCTACAATGAGGAGTGGACGTGGATGTCTGATATCTGTCAGGTGCTGAGTAACTTTGAGGAGTCAACACAGATGGTCAGTGGCGATGCCGCCATCATCAGCCTCACCATCCCGCTGCTTGGCCTGTTGAAAAACTCTCTGATCAGCATGAAGTCGGAAGCTTTGCGCTCGTCACAAGAGACGGGGGAAGAAGATTCCCTTGTTGATAGCCAAAGCACCCTTAGGTCTGTTTCTCAGCGCATATCGGAGGAGGTGGAGGTGGAGGAGGATGAGGAGGAAGAGGAGGAGAATGTTGGCGAGACACAAGAGGGGACCATTGTTGAGTCCTTCACTGTTCAGCGTGTATGGGCAGAAGAAGAGGAGTTGGAGGAGTTGGAGGAGGAGGAAATGGACAGTCAGGCCAGTGAGGGGAGTGAATTCTTACGCGTTGGTACTCTGGCGCATATGGCAGATTTCATGCTAGGCTGCCTATCCCGTGACCCTCGCGTTCAAAGAATTTATTCCAGCACCGATTACTGGGTGTTCACTCTCCTGGACCCACGGTACAAGCAAAATCTTTCCACTCTCATCCCTGGAGAGGAAAGGAGTGTGAGAATGCATGAATACCAGCAGGCCCTGGTTCACAAGCTGAAACAGTATTTCCCTTCTGACAGCGCTAGCGGCAGAGTGCGTAGTTCTGCGGGACAAGTAGCGAGGGAGAGTAGGCGAGCAAGCAGCTTGTCCAGCACTGGCAAGGGTATGCTTTACAAGGCTTTTGCCAGCTTTATGTCACCCCAGCAAGACACTGTCACCTGTCCCCAGTCTCGGCAGAGTAGGGCTGATCTTTACAGAAAGATGGTGAGGGAGTACGTAGCTGACCATACCATCGTCCTAAATGATCACACAGCTCCCTACAACTACTGGGTTTCAAAGCTGGACATGTGGCACGAACTGGCGCTGTACGCCTTGGAGGTTCTTGCCTGCCCTGCCGCTAGCGTCTTGTCCGAGCGGGTTTTCAGTGCAGCTGGTGGCATCATCACCGATAAGCGTACACGCCTGTTGACTGACAGCGCTGACAGGCTGACGCTTATTAAGATGAATAAAGGCTGGATTTCTCAGAATTTCCAATCTCCACCAGGTGAAGGAAGCTCAACCTGAATAATTTATCCACTCCTCCTCCTCCTCATTTTCCTCCTTCTCCTCCTCTTTGTACAGTAAAGCAGAGGAAACTGGCTATTTTTTGACAGGGCCCACTGGCTCTAGCTATAGTACTTTATGCATTTAATTTTTCTGGAGGGCCACCTACCCGGTCCTCTGTTTTAAAAAATTTTTGGGAGTGCCACATACAGGCACTCAATCTATTCAATTTTTCTGGAGGGCCACCTACCCGGTCCTCTGTTTTAAACAATTTTTGGGAGTGCCACATACAGGCACTCAATCTATTCAATTTTTCTGGAGGGCCACCTACCCGCTCCTCTGGTTTGAAAACTTTTTTGGACTGCCACATACAGGCACTCAATCTATTCCATTTTACTGAAGGGCCACCTACCTGCTCCTCTGGTTTGAAAACTTTTTTGGACTGCCACATACAGGCACTCAATCTATTCCATTTTACTGGAGGGCCACCTACCTGCTCCTCTGGTTTGAAAACTTTTTTGGACTGCCACATACAGGCACTCAATCTATTCCATTTTACTGGAGGGCCACCTACCTCCTCCTCTGGTTTGAAAACTTTTTTGGACTGCCACATACAGGCACTCAATCTATTCCATTTTACTGGAGGGCCACCTACCCGCTCCTCTGGTTTGAAAACTTTTTTGGACTGCCACATACAGGCACTCAATCTATTTCATTTTTCTGGAGGGCCACCTACCTGCTCCTCTGGTTTGAAAACTTTTTTGGACTGCCACATACAGGCACTATCCAAATTAAATTGTCTCCATAGCAGCCTCCACACGTTGTCTCCATTGCTACCTTCAAAAGTCGTCCATATAGCTGCCTCCATACATCGTCCCCTTATCAAACGAGGTGTGTCAGGCAGAAATTTGGGTTGTTTTCATGGATTCCACATCAAAGTTGTTAACTTTGTCGCCACCCTGCTGTGTTATCCACAAAATATACTGGCAAACTTTTATCATTTACCAATATTATTTCAGCGCTTCTTGCGCATCTGTTTACATTCCCCTCACCCGCCATATCCTAAACTTATAAGAACGCTACTACACTTGATCTTATACAAAAGGTTCTTAGAAGTGCTGTTTGGGGAGTAGCCTAGAGACAGGGGCTTGGATTGGCGAAAGCTCGCCTGGCAGCGGAGCGCCAGCTCCATCCCAAGATCCAACTAACATAGTTTTAACTGCAGCATCTTTAATCTACTACTAGTTCACTGCCTCCATACATGGTCCCCTTATCAAACGAGCTGTGTCAGGCAGAATTTTGGGTTGTTTTCATGGCTTCCATGTTAACTTTGTCGCCACCCTGCTGTGTAATCCACAAAATATACTGGCAAACTTTTATCATGTACCGATATTATTTGAGCGCTTCTTGCTCACCTCCTTTGGTTCCTCTCTGCCACCCATTGGTTTGAAGCCTGAGTCCATTTAGGGTATGTCGCCATGCCACTCTCTAGCCTGCTGCCGCTGCCTCTGCATGCCGTCCCCTATAGTGTCAGGGTCAATTATTGGATGTTTTAGATGCTATCTAGCTTCATTCTGTCACTCTGTCATGGCCATGCTGTTGCCCATAATTTTGGCATAATGGTGCGATTAGGCAGCCTCAGAGGCATCCATGCATGCTGCCCCTGCTGTTTCCTGTCCATTTCCGTGGTGTTTCCATCCTTTTCTGAGGTTCCCAGGTGTTTGGCCAAGCTTCCCTGTGCAGAGCCTTGGTCCCCTTGAAAAATGCTCGAGTCTCCCATTGACTTCAATGGGGCTCGTTATTCGAGACGAGCACTCGAGCATCGGGAAAAGTTTGTCTCGAATAACGAGTACCCGAGCATTTTAGTGCTCGCTCATCTCTAGTTATAATATAATTATTATAAAAAAAAAAATTCTGAGACAAAGATTTGTAAACGAAATAAACAACATAGAATTGCCACGTTGGCTCATTGGTTAGCACTACAGCCTTGCAGCATGGTGGCTCAGTGGTTAGCACTACAGCCTTGCAGCATGGTGGCTCAGTTGTTAGCGCTACAGCCTTGCAGCATGGTGGCTCAGTGGTTAGCACTACAGCCTTGCAGCGCTGGGGTCCTGGGTTCAAGTCCCATCTAGGTTAACATCTGCAAAGAGATTGTATGTTCTCTCCATCTTTGCGTGAGTGTCCTCCAGGTCCTCCGGTTTCCTCCGACTCTACAAAAACATACATGTAAATTGATTAACTTTTAAGGGGAAACCACTAGTTTTTCTCTATGGCAGAAAGATTGGGAGAGAAGGGCCGGAGGGAAATGTGATTGGAGTAGGAGAGGAGAGGGGGAGGAGGAGGGAAGGTGGAGGAATGGGGAGTGGTAAATAAATACAATGCCGGACTGGGCTGGGCCCACCGGTAAAATCAGGAGGCGACTGGTGGATTCACCTGATCACCTGTGGACTAGTCCGAGCCTGAATAAATATTCCCCCAAACCTCCAGACCCCTATTGGTGTTGTTACAATATATGAATGTCTGATGTAATTTATATATGATAACAATAGCTTGTCAGGTCCCACCAATCATCGTTACACCGAGAAGCCACCAGCGTCTTACTCTTCCTTCTTCTTCTGTTTTCACTTGCTCTTGATTATCATGTTCTGTATGAAATTATTTTTCCTTTCCCCAGGAGTTCACAGGTAGGAATGTTATACATGCAAAATGAGATTCTACTATCCCAACCTCTTCCTGTTAAAAAATGAATCTAATTAATTAGGATTCCCTACTGGAAAGATGTAATGGAACGGATAAGGTACATTGACTCCGCACTGGTGCACAAGGCACGGGCTCGGATTAAGGAAAGACAAACATTAATTTTCTTAAAATCCCTAATTTATGTAAGTAGAGAAAAAAAATTATGTTAAAGATGTGATTTTCGCCTTCCTATAATGTCTTCTTACTTGTATTCGGTGGTAGGGGGTCTAATGTAACCCCCTATAATTACAATCAACAATGTTTGATGAAATCATGAAGAATGGAATCTCGGAAGTCGTTTTAAACTTTATCTTTTTATTGTCTTTGCATCTTAAAACTATTACAGTATATATTCGAGTATAAGCCGACCCAAGTATAAGCCGAGGCCCCTAATTTTACCACAAAACCTGGTAAAACCGACATTTTTTTAACCCGAGTATAAGTCGAGTTTGGGTTTCAGCACATTTTTTTTGTGCTGTAAAACTAGGCTTATACTCGAGTATATATGGTACTTTCAATTTTCTACTTACTTCTACAATGAAAGAAGTGGATAGCTCAGTGCCTCCCAAAAAACCATCACACTCCTCCTCTGCTGGATGCTGGATATAGATGAACTGATTGGGACAGGAAGACTTGGTACTTTTTCACATCTCTGGGGTGTGTGCGCATAGTCTGAACGTCTGGATAGATGCTGGAGGGTACCATGTATTCCTATCTAAATGAGGGCTAGTGGTCATGAAAACAGAAAATGTGGCCTGCGCATGCGCATTACTACGGAGGAGGAGAAATGAGAAGTCAGAACCTGCGCAAATGTTCATGCTTGTTGAAGATTAGTGAGGAGCGCACTCAAACTGCAATATTGGGGACAATAGTCTGAAGTACGAGTTTGGCCGTCGGGTTCTCCCAGCAAAGCTGGTTGATGGACCATCAACCATATTTTCACAGCCACTAGTTACACCGATCCCTTTAAATGCTACATGCAAAGCCACAATACTCTTTAGGATTGTCGCTCCCCAATGACTTCACAATTCTAGGGAAAATGGCAGCGCCACCGGCACTGCTGGCGACCTGCCGGGGACCTTGACTGCAGAATTTAAAGAGTTAACTCTTGCAATATGCGCCAGCACTGAATGTGAGTGTTAGTGTTGTGTTCAGGTCCACATTTCTGCAGCTTCGACCGAACTCGCTGAACCAAAACCCGAATCTGAAATTAGGGAACTGCTGATGTTACGGTCAAAGATGTGGGAGGAAAGAGGGGTTAGCCGTAGCCTTTAGGGGAGAAGAGACGCCACTAGGGGTGCTTGGATGTGGATGGCAGCATCCTGGGTGCAACTTAAAATATCTAAATTTATTTTTTCTACCAAGTGGAGAATCTTCGAACACTGTGCGGATTTTCCAGCAGCATTTAGACAAGCAACGATCACGGGTCTTACTGTGGGGGTTTCGGTCCAGGTATTGAACAGGGTCAACTGAACCTGAAATTTAATGGGTCCGCTCATCATTACTTGTAAATATATGGTATATTCAATAAAGAAGAAACCATTAAGGATCACTTGGCGAGTCCTGTTCTCTCCAAAGGTTATAGTGCCCTATTTTAGGGTATCTATCCCCAGTTCAAGGACTGTAAACCAAGCACACTTACATACTGGTGTGCGCCCCCTCTGTCAGGATCTGCTGTTCTATTAGATTTTCATAACCTGCTTTTTTATTTTTAAAAACGTCTTTCAAAATTATGCAAATGAGTCAAAGGGGCTCCAGGCTCCATTGCATAATTTTTAAAGACCTTCTTTTAAAAAAAAAAAAAAACAGGTCATAAAAATCTAAAATAACAGCAGATACTGCCAGAGAGGGCGCACACCAGTATTTCTGTATGTTTGGTTTACAATCTTTGATCTGGTGATAGATGTCCTTTAAGGGATGGTTGTGGGATATTTTGGGAGCTGGTGGAGCCTCATTATCGTGTAGTAGTAGTAGTTGTAGTAGAGTGTTTTTCAGTTTTTTTTCCAGATATTTATAAGAGATTTATTCCTACATTAGTCTATTGGGCACTTTAGAAGTAAACAGCTCACAATAGCTGAAATACACAAATTATGCTACAAACATATTGTAAGTGCAGAGTGTACGGCACAACATACTACTATTAAACCTCTAGTGACATATGAATAAATTGTGGCATTGTGCCCCGCCGCCATTAACCACAGGCCTGGACCGTACACCTTTGTCTATACAGTCAAGGTCCTTCTTTTCAAATTGAAAGCTATAAACACGACGGATTCCACAAAAGATTCATGAATACATTTGTAAGGCCGACAAACATTCCTGTTTTATTGAATTCACAAAGTTGCCTCTTGACAATGTTGCTTAGCGCAAGAATGTAAAGTTTTCTGTATATAATTTAGATATTTTAAAGCAATTATCCATCAAGGTAACATACAAATGTTGCAAATGTCTGAAAGTTTCCCAAACTACTCAGAATTCTGTCGCATTCTATAATGTCTTCATAACTTTTAAAGTGATGTTAGTAATTCAGAATAAAGTACAGGCGGTCCCCTACTTAAGAACACTCGACTTACATACGACCCATAGTTACAAACGGACCTCTGGATGTTGGTAATTATTGTACTTTAGTCCTAGACTACAATAAACAGCTGTAACAGTTATCACAGGTGTCTGTAATGAAGCTTTAGTGTTAATATTGATTCTTATGACAACCCAACATTTTTTAAATCCAATTGTCACAGAGACCAAAAAAGTTCTGGCTGGGATTACAATGATAAAATATACAGTTCCGACTTACATACAAACTCAACTTAAGAACAAACCTGCAGACCCTATCATGTATGTAACCCGGGGACTGCCTGTATTGTGTTTGCTTATGTGCAATGCCATTTCTGACCACAGGGTGTGCTGTGACAATATGACTTCCATTGTGATTAGAGATGAGCAGACCTGATGTTTCCTTTGGGGTTCCTTTGGGGTTCATCCCGGAGATATTGCCGTATTGGCAGGCAAATCATCAGTCAGGCAAATTGATGTCCCTAGCGACTAGCCATGGCTATAATTGGCAAGGGGGACAACCAGGATCGGCTCTGGGTTTCCGTAGACGGCAGAGCCTAAGTAGGCCCCTTTGCAGTGAACTCACATGGCAGCATTAAAGTAATCTCCTCTTCCTAGTTTATCATAGCAAACATCCCCCTCATGCTTATTGTATGTACAGTCCCCATCGTTATGAACTCATTAGGTACAGTCCCCCTTGGATTACCCGCATGGATTCCTGATGTACAGCCTTATGTGGGCCCCCAGCAGCCCTGGGTCCCGGGACTTGCCCGGATATGCCCAATGTTGGCTTCGACCCTGGGGACAAACATATCAGAAATTATGAGGCACCCCAATTGCTTCATCCTATTACTGGTCACATGTTCGAAAATGGTGGCCATCAGCGATGACATCATCATAATTCATAATTGTACATGTGACTGCTGAGGCCAGTGATAATAGGAGCCTCCGGTACTCAGGAACTTCTTGCCGGTACTGGAAGCAGAGGAAACGGGTCTATGACACCGTCTGTGGAGCACCACAAGTCTTCGTAATATTGGATATTCTGATTATTCTGGAATATCCCTTTAAGTGCCAATTTACAGAATATTTTCTTTTTTTTTTTCTCCTATTACGTTGCGACGTCCTTCATAAACAGTCAGACACTTGCATAAATTTGCCGCTAAGAATCGACAGCGGCTTGGTAAACCTCTCGCGGTTGCCATCTTCCTCTTAATGCGCTTTGACAATTCAAGTGTTCCGCTTGTAACAAAATGAATTAATCTCTTCATAAACTTTTGCTACACAATCTCGTTTACATCGCGGCGTACAAGGATTTCATTTGCTCCTAATGACCAGAAGCGTCGAACAAATTGCATTGGATGAAAGAGCTCCCAATAACCGGCGTTCCCCCACATAAAACCCGGCATCCTGCGGATGATTACACGCTCCTACTCCACGCTGAAGGTCAAATTAATGACGGCAGATTTTTTTTTTTTCTTTAAAGTCAAATAATAATTTTTTTTCTCTATCCTAAAGCAAAATCGATGTCTAATGACAGAATAAATAAACCTTGTGCTGACATTGGTTCAAGACGAGTAATATGAATCCTCAATTACGGGATAAGCTTGGGCTTGGATATCTAGTTAATTGTAATGTCTGTGCCACGACAGTTCCAGGGTTCACGCATTGTTACATAGACTACCCAAGACACATTTGCATAATTCGAGTTGAAATGTACAAATAAGCATATGAGCCATCAGTGAAATAACCTTTAGCGCTCAGCGTGTAACGACGAGTCCGCGCGTTGGCGATTATAATGCCAGTAGGCTGCCGGAGAAGACGTAACAAGTTATTATTCTTAACACTTAAAGAACTTGATAGTTGTCAACATAAGGACGATGGGGAAATTGATGGAGCAAATTGTCCCTGAATTTGGGTGCTTAGTGAACTAAATAGGCTGTAAGCTCTTGGGAACAAAGCTACACTGCACATAATACACACTGCACATAGTACACCATGCACATAGTACACACTGCACATAGTACACCCTGCACATAGTACACACTGCACATAGTACACACTGCACATAGTACACCCTGCACATAGTACACACTGCACATAGTACACACTGCACATAGTACACACTACACATAGTACACACCCTGCACATAGTACACACTACACATAGTACACACTGCTCATAGTACACACTGCACATAGTACACCTTGCACATAGTACACACTGCACATAGTACACCCTGCACATAGTACACACTACACATAGTACACAGGACACTGCACATAGTACACACTGCACATAGTACACACTACACATAGTACACACCCTGTACATAGTACACACACTGCACATAGTACACACTACACATAGTACACACCCTGTACATAGTACACCCTTCACATAGTACACACTGCACATAGTACACACTGCACATAGTACACACAACACTGTTTTTGATAAATGTGGGTCACTGTCAATTATTTGAATAGAACAAAATAGCGCCATCAAATAAAGCAGTAATTAATATTTACAGAACCGAGGAATAGATGCTGAACAATGTGATCTGAAAACTAGCAGAATCCCTTAATGAAAAGCATCAAATCTGATCTCCTTACCTGCTAGATTGGTTCTTTGGAATTAGCTCATTACTTAGTGTCTCCCTACTGGACCCCAGTAATTGGAAGTAATCTGTGGGGTACAAAGCATATCCCTTGCAGCACCCCCGCAGGGGAAATGAAGCATTACATGGTGCATTCAAATCAATGTTTTTTTCTACCACTACATTCAAGCAAACCATAAAACATCCTGTACAGATTATTGGAATGATTTGATATATCAGAACCAGCAGAAACCAGAAAATTGGATAAAGTTACCTCTGTTTTGTTCTGTATGTAAAAGGCAAGCTGACATTGCTACTTTGAATCAGTTCTTGACTTCTTTTATTTGCTCGGATTCCAAGGACAGTCAGGACACTGAGAAGCACTGATTATATTGAAGGACACTGGACTCTCTATGATATTGAATTGATCCATGAGATACATTGGGAGATATTTATCTATATTTCTGCTTGTTTTTTTTTTCTTTATTTTTTGCAACTTTTTTGCTTCTTTGTGACTTTTCACTGCAACTTTTGCTGTCGTCTCCCAAGTACACCTTGGGCTGCACCTTGTGCCTTATGTATATTTATTTTCCAGATGCCCCATGTGACTTTTCACTTATGTATCTTTTTTTCTCTATTTTTAAAACTTTTTAGGGGCAAATCTGCACCTGGTTCAGGGCAGGTGCAGAGGAAGGATTTTTTTTCCTGGACCCCGTTTTAACATGTACATTGTAAAATGTTAGCACAGGTTCTTACACTTCCAGTAATGAAAAGAAACACTTTCAAACCAACCAAATGCTTGGTAAAATGTAAAATTCATGCGTTTCTGCAGTGTTTTTGAAAACGTCATGTCTGACCGTACCCTCATATATCATCATCTCCCAGGGGTGTGACTAGAGTGCTTAAAGGACACCTACCACCAGGATGAAGGACTGTATGCAAATGAGCCTAAGGGACTCCAGGCTCCATCAACACCTATGGAGCCCAGAGTCCCTCAGGCTCATTTGCATATAATCCTTCATCCTGGTAGTAGATGCCATTTAAAAGTGCAAAATTTACAGTAGTGTCTACTCCTGTATATAATCCCCTTATATGTGTCCACGCCTGCACATAATCCCCTCACATGGCTTGTATCCTCTCCTGTATTTAACCCCCATCATGTGCCTTGTGTCCATATCGATTTGAGACAATGGGGCAGATTTATCAAGCTGTCTGAAAGTCAGAAAATTTCTAGTTGCCCATGGCAACCAATCACAGCTCAGCTTTCATTTTATCAGTGCTCATGAATATTTTAAAGGGGAGCTGTCATTGGTTGCCATGGGCAACTAGAAATTTTCTGACTTTCAGACAGCTTGATAAATCTGCCCCAATAAGTCTCAAAAAAGCCAAAAGTTGCACCTGCCAGGATAGGAAAAACTATTATACACTAATAAATAAACAAAAGAAAAGTAACTATGATACATGTCCCCCATTGTGATTACTTATCTGCACATTTACAACATCAAGTAGACATTGGATAATATATTTCTAGGTTTGACCTTCACCCCTTGCACAATGGTGACCTCGGCTACAACCTCGGGTTAATGAGATTGGGAATCTTATAAAATTTAAGTTTAGATACAGAATTCATAGAGTGATGTAACTCTAAAAATTTCTACTTAGATGAACATATCTGCAAAAAAAGAACTATATATATATATAATTTTATGAGCAAATTTCATTTAAGTTCAAATTCTATAGAATCAGCCATTCAAGAGATGTCGGGAACTCCTGGGGACGTCCTCACACGGTCATAAGAGAGACGGTGGATTGGAGACAAGAAAGGGGACAAGCGCTCCAGATTCACGGGTATCGTTTGTTTAGTTGATGTAAAGTAATTATATGTATTCTGCTCACCTTGTTATAAGATCGAGTAGTCTTTGTATTCAAATAATACGCTGCCAGCCCTCAGCTCCGTCTTCAGAGCGACAGAACAGATCCCGACGTCTTTGCTCAGGACAATGTAGGATACAAGCACATACGGGTTTCATCGGAGTTTTGAGTGAAGGCGCTGCATACACTTCGGTTGGTTCTTAAAATGATGTATTTTTTATTTGATTCTTGCTACGCGTTTCGATCTCGAACTGAGATCTTCATCAGGCTTAAAAACATACACCGAAGGCTTAAAAACATACACCGAAGTGTACGCAGCGCCTTCACTCAAAACTCTGATGAAACCCTGTTTGTAATACCTGTGATTTGTGCCAGCACCAATCTTAGGTGTCAACCCTTTAGATGCAAATGCGCCACTAGGATTGTTCCTCCCTGATCATCACAGCAGCAGTTAAAGGGCTAACAACAGCGCGGATGGCGGGTGTTATATAGTGAGCACCCAAGCTTTTGTTCAAGGTCTGGATGAACTCCGCCATGTTCATAACTACTTATAAGTAGTATTGAGCTGACCTAAAGTTCGGTATTGAGTGTCTGGAGAAGTGGTGGATCGGGGCACATTTGCCCATGGTTCCTCGCATCTACATATTTCTAGAAAGCAACCAGGATGTAAGTGAGTTCTTTGCAGACTCCTCTGCATTTAGGTTTTGGGGCCTGTGTAGCTGGAGTGGGGAAGAGAAGGCGGGCCCTGCTCCATCTGGACAGACCGGGTTTTGGCTGTCCTCATGACCTGCTCTACAGGTGGACTGGGCTAATGGAGACCAGTGATGATACCCGGGGCTTTCTGTACCTGGAGAAACAACTCTGTGTGGCACATTTACTTACCCGTTCCTGTCGCGATCCCACGGTGCATTGTCCGACGAGGATTCGGGTCTGCCGTGATTCACTAAGATCGTGCGCCTGAGATCCTGCATGTGTCTCTTCTGCGCCGAGGTCCGCCGGAGTTCACCTTCTTCTTCCCGGTGCTTGTAAGACAAAATTCCTTTTTTAAATTCCACAGTTTGACCGAATCCGTCAGGTTGTCCAACGGCCACACCCCCGATTTGTGTCACATGCAAGCCGGCGCCAATGCGCCACAATCCGATCGCGAGCACCAAAAAAATTGGGGAAATATTCGGGAAACCCGACAAAAGTGTGGCGTTCGGACCCTTAGTAAATGAGCCCCTGTGAGTCTACTGCTGTGTTTGGGAGGCTGTGCAGTAGGTGCAGTTTCTGGTAGATTTATTATTTTTGTTACTCCTTTGTTTTTGCTGCTATATTTTTATTGAAAATAAAACTGTTTTTAGGCCGGTTGAACCAAATGGACTGTGTCGTTGTGGAGTCTTGAAAAAGCTGCTGTCTACCCCAGGAGATGAATTACCTGCTAGCTAATCCCATCGAGTATGAACCCAAACTTTGCGGGTTCGGTAGAGGTTCCTCTAACCCAAAACCTCCAAACTGGGTCCTTCAGGTGCAAAGTGCAACCCATCTTTCCAATGTAAAATCATGAAGACTGAATGGGGCAGATTTACTTACCCGGTCCGTTCGCGATCCAGCGGCGCGTTCTCTGCGGTGGATTCGGGTCCGGCCGGGATTCACTAAGGTAGTTCCTCTGCCGTCCACCAGGTGGCGCTGCTGCGCTGAAGTTCCCCCGAGGCGCGCTGGAATGCCCTGAAATTCACCGGCCTATACCTGGCGAAGGTAAGTGTAATTTTCGCGACACATTTTTTGTCTTAAATGCGGCGGTTTTTCCGAATCCGTCAGGTTTTTGTTCGGCCACGCCCCCGATTTCCGTCGCGTGCATGCCAGCGCCGATGCGCCACAATCCGATCGCGTGCGCCAAAATCCCGGGGCAATTCAGGTACAATCGGCGCAAATCGGAAATATTCGGGTAACACGTCGGGAAAACGCGAATCGGGCCCTTAGTAAATGACCCCCAATGTGTTGGATCATAAGTAGCTTCTTTCCCTTGTAGCTTCTATTCCTTGTAGGATTGGATGTGGCAATTCTTTGCACTTTGATAATTGCTTAAATAGCAATTCCATCACAGTTATTCGGTAGGTTACCTGCGAGTAGCAGTGGTAGAGACATGGCTCAGTAATATACAATGTACTCCGCATCTTGTCTACTTATCATTCTTTATTTTTTTTAGCACTTCCATAAATTATAGGGTGAGAATTTCTGAGACGCAGTAATGAAGTGGGTTAGACCTTACGAGGTCTTCGCACAATGAAAATAATGAGGTTTGTCATATTGACAGAGTTAATTAAGCAACACACTGACAAACCCGAACATCCCAATGACAGGCTTCAAACATTAATAATCATGTTACATTTTTATTTTGGAAAATTACGGGAGTGGGGGGGGGGATTTTGTTCCGAATATCAACTTCAGTCGATTATACACTAAATTTAATTTATGTCTACAAAATTTTTGATAGAAATATGAAATTACAGTATTCACTTTACTAACAAGCTATAATTAAGGACCAATCAGAGGTTTTTTTTCCTTGAAGTTTTTATTTTAAAGAAGAATTTTAAGGGAAATTGTAGCTAAAATTTTAATAACATATCTGTAGGGGAGGTCCTCAAAATCATATTAGTGGGGGTCGACACAATGGAGTCTTCTTCCTGGTCCTTTCCCAGTTTAACAGATAGTGAAAAGAACTAATCTGTAGGGGTGCTGGGTCCTGGACCCCAATATTCTGGTTCTATTAAGAGGAAAACTGTTTTTTTTATGATAAAACTGTACATCTATGATTTTCCTGTGTATTTTTCAGACTTTTTTGTCCCATGGATCTCTGGTGGCTTCCTACACCCCTGAATATTTTTAATGTATGCTATGTACAGATTGGTGCTTAAACATTAATTTGCATACTAGTTTTCCCATGGACATTGCCTGAGGAATAACTGCATACATTGCTATGTTCTACCTCCTTTCATCCAGTCCCCCTCCTCTGTACTGATGGGGGCAAGAATCTTGGATTTTTATCTACATAAAAAATTTCAAATCAATTCATTTTGTCATCACAATGATGTCTAAAACAGAATCAATTTATTGACAATATCTGTATTCTATAACGAATTTAGCTTTGCTGTATAGACTGAGACAGAGCAGAGTCATTTCATCACATCCCTATTATACAATGTTTAAATACATGTGCAGTCTGGGTTTATTATTTCTAGTTAAACCTTAGGAGAACCTTTAGAAACTTATCCTGTCACCTCCGGTTTGTTTACTGCTTGGTGACATCCAAATTTCATGTAATATGTGGGGATGAAAGACAATGGGGCAGATTTACTTACCCGGACCTGCCGCGATCCCGCGGTGCTTTGTCCGCCGAGGATTCGGGTCCGGCACAATTCACCTACATCTTGCACCCGAGTTCCTGCATCCATTGCTTCTGCGCCGAGGTCCGCCGGAGTTCACCTTCTTCTTCCTGCTGCAGGTAACACAATTTTAAATGTTAAATCCTGTGCGTTGTCCGAACCCGTCGGGTTGTTTGACGGCCCGCCACCCCCCCCCCAGATTTCTGTTGCGTGCAAGCCGGCACCGATGTGACACAATCCGATCACATGTGCCAAAATCCCGGGGCTATTCGGCGCAAAACGGAAACCCGATGAAAATACGTCCGACGGTACCCTTAGTAAATGATCCCCGATATATAGTATAATGTTACTATTAATTGTAGTAGTAAGTAAAGTCCCGTGTCCATGTCTACTCAATTCATATTTTCGGGAGGTTGGTTGTTACTTCCATGGATATTCTGCTCACTTGGCTTTGACCCTTTGGATTTTTTTTTTTCATGGTAATTGCTCAGCTACCAATTTCTTCATCATAAGTTTGCTCTTTATTATAAATGGCAATTTACTATGTATTTCTATTCTTTTATCTGATTGGTCAGTATTAAGAGCAAGGTAAAAAAGATCAGGATTAGAGATGAGCGAACATGCTCGTCCGAGCTTGATGCTCGGTCGAGCATTAGCGTACTCGAAACTGCTCGTTGCTCGGACGAATACTTCGCCGGCTCGAGAAAATGGCAGCTCCCGCCGTTTTGCTTTTTGGCGGCCAGAAACAGAGCCAATCACAAGCCAGGAGACTCTGCACTCCACCCAGCATGACGTGGTACCCTTACACGTCGACAGCAGTGGTTGGCTGGCCAGATCAGGTGACCCTGGGATAGACTAGCCGCTGCCCGCGCTGCTCGGATCATTCTGTGTCTGGATGCCGCTAGGGAGAGAGCTGCTGCTGGTCAGGGAAAGCGTTAGGGTGTTCTATTAGCTTACTGTTAGGCAGGAGTGATTCTCCAAGAACCCAACAGCCCTTTTTAGGGCTACAATAACGTTATACTTTTTTTTTTTTATTTGCAGCTAGTACCATATTGTGAGGAATTAGCAGGGGGACTTGCTACCGTTGTGTTTAGCTCTTAGTGACACACATATCCATAGCAAAGACCGAAGTGGGAAAATTTATTAGGGGTTTGATTTCAATTAGGCACAGTCTGCCATTTACTTTTTATTTTACGTTTATTTTTTTAATAACTCAGTGTCATCTCATCTTGCATAGTAGTGTGCTTTCATACTTGGCTAGAAAATAGCCATAGGAGAATCCAAACGGCTTACTTACGCCTACAGTAGCGTTATATATATTTGATTTCTGGTTGATCTGCTGGTGGCTGTACTTGCTGCAGTGCATCTACTAGCAAATTGTGAGCAATTTGTAGTGAGACTTGGGACCGCTGTGTTTTGCGCTTAGTGACGCACATATCCATTGCAAAGACCGAAGTGGGAACATTTATTAGGGGTTGGATTTCAATTAGGCACAGTCTGCCATTTCCTTTTTTATTTTACGTTTATTTTTTTAATAACTCAGCGTCATCTCATCTGGCATAGTAGTGTGCTTTCATACTTGGCTAGAAAATAGCCATAGCAATAGAATAGCATCGTTTGGTTTTAAAAACTAAAAAACACAAAAAAAACAAAAAAACACAAAAAAAAGTAAAAAAAAAATTAAAGTTATAACTCTCATTTTAAAAATGTTTAACCCGAGGGCTAGGGGTAGAGGACGAGGGCGGGGACGTGGGCGTCCAACTACTGCAGGGGTCAGAGGCCGTGGTCCTGGGCGGGGTGAGACACCACCTGCTTATGAGGGAGCAGGGGAACGCCGCAGAGCTACACTCCCTAGGTTCATGTCTGAAGTTACTGGGACTCGTGGTAGAGCACTGTTGAGGCCAGAACAGTGCGAACAGGTGATGTCGTGGATTGCCGACAATGCTTCGAGCAATTTGTCCACCAGTCAGTCTTCCACGCAGTCCACCCATGTCACCGAAATCGGCACTCCTCCAGCTCCTGCACCTCAGCCTCCTCCCCCCCAGTCTGCCCCCTCCAAGGAAAATTTGGCATTTGAACCGGCATACTCTGAGGAACTGTTTTCTGGACCCTTCCCACAGTCACAAACCACTTGTCCGGTTGCTGCTGAGCAATTTTCCGATGCCCAGGCTTTCCACCAGTCGCAGTCTGTGGGTAATGATGACCTTCTTGACGTAGTGGAAGAAGTGTCTAAAGAGGTGTCCGACGATGAGGAGACACGGTTGTCAGACAGTGGGGAAGTTGTTGTCAGGGCAGGAAGTCCGAGGGGGGAGCAGACTGAGGGATCGGAGGATGATGAGGTGACAGACCCAAGCTGGGTTGATAGGCCGGGTGAACACAGTGCTTCTGAGACAGAGGAGAGTCCTCGACCAGAAAAGGTTGGAAGAGGCAGTGGTGGGGCCAGACGGAGAGGCAGGGCCAGAGCTGGTGCATCAGCGCCAAATGTGTCAACTAGTGAAGCTCCCGTGGCGAGGGCTCCTGCGGCGAGGGCTAGATTTTCAGAAATCTGGAGGTTCTTTAAGGAAACACCGGATGACCGACGGACTGTGGTGTGCAACATTTGCCAAACCAGGCTCAGCAGGGGTTCCACCACTACTAGCTTAACTACCACCAGTATGCGCAGGCATATGAATGCAACAAGCCCGTTCACCTCCGGCCGTGCACACCACTGCTCCTTCCCCTGTGTCAGCTGATAGTCAGCCCCCTGCCCAGGACCCTGCCACAAAAACCCCATCGTCGCCTCCACGATCCTCCACAGCATCCACCAGCGTTCAGCTCTCCATACCCCAGACGCTGGAGCGGAAACGCAAATATAGTGCAACCCACCCGCACGCCCAAGCCCTTAATGTCCACATCTCCAGATTGCTTAGCCTGGAGATGCTGCCCTATAGGCTAGTAGAGACCGAGGCCTTTCGCAACCTCATGGCGGCGGCCGCCCATCGGTATTCGGTCCCCAGCCGCCACTACTTTTCCCGATGTGCCGCCCCAGCCCTGCACCAGCACGTGTCAGACAACATCATCCGTGCCCTGACCAACGCCGTTTCTGACAAGGTCCACCTGACCACGGACACGTGGACGAGTGCTGCCGGGCAGGGCCACTATGTATCGCTGACGGCACATTGGGTTAACTTGGTGGAGGCTGGGACCGAGTCTGACCCTGCGGCTGGTCATATACTGCCGACGCCGAGGATTGCGGGGCCTACCTCGGTCCAGGTGTTTCAGGCCTACTATGCCTCCTCCTCCTCCCACCCCTCCTCCACCTCCTCCTCCTCCGAATTACCATCCGTGGGCATGGCGCCATCAGTCGGTAGCTCTAGGCACAGCAGCAGTGCCGTCGCTAAGCGACAGCAGGCGGTGCTCAAACTGCTGAGCCTAGGCGATAAAAGGCACACCGCCCAAGAGCTATTACAGGGCATCACGGCGCAGACTGATCTGTGGCTGGCACCGCTGAACCTGAAGCCAGGCATGGTTGTGTGTGACAACGGCCGTAACCTGGTGGCGGCTCTGCAACTCGGCAGACTGACACATGTGCCATGTTTCTCAGCGCATATCGGAGGAGGTGGAGGTGGAGGAGGATGAGGAGGAAGAGGAGGAGAATGTTGGCGAGACACAAGAGGGGACCATTGTTGAGTCCTTCACTGTTCAGCGTGTATGGGCAGAAGAAGAGGAGTTGGAGGAGTTGGAGGAGGAGGAAATGGACAGTCAGGCCAGTGAGGGGAGTGAATTCTTACGCGTTGGTACTCTGGCGCATATGGCAGATTTCATGCTAGGCTGCCTATCCCGTGACCCTCGCGTTCAAAGAATTTATTCCAGCACCGATTACTGGGTGTTCACTCTCCTGGACCCACGGTACAAGCAAAATCTTTCCACTCTCATCCCTGGAGATGAAAGGAGTGTGAGAATGCATGAATACCAGCAGACCCTGGTTCACAAGCTGAAACAGTATTTCCCTTCTGACAGCGCTAGCGGCAGAGTGCGTAGTTCTGCGCGACAAGTAGCGAGGGAGAGTAGGCGAGCAGGCAGCTTGTCCAGCACTGGCAAGGGTACGCTTTACAAGGCTTTTGCCAGCTTTATGTCACCCCAGCAAGACACTGTCACCTGTCCCCAGTCTCGGCAGAGTAGGGCTGATCTTTACAGAAAGATGGTGAGGGAGTACGTAGCTGACCATACCATCGTCCTAAATGATCACACAGCTCCCTACAACTACTGGGTTTCAAAGCTGGACATGTGGCATGAACTGGCGCTGTACGCCTTGGAGGTTCTTGCCTGCCCTGCCGCTAGCGTCTTGTCCGAGCGGGTTTTCAGTGCAGCTGGTGGCATCATCACCGATAAGCGTACACGCCTGTCGACTGACAGCGCTGACAGGCTGACGCTTATTAAGATGAATAAAGCCTGGATTTCTCATAATTTCCAATCTCCACCAGGTGAAGGAAGCTCAACCTGAATAATTGATCCACTCCTCCTCCTCCTCCTCATTTTCCTCCTTCTCCTCCTCTTTGTACAGTAAAGCAGAGGAAACTGGCTATTTTTTGACAGGGCCCACTGGCTCTAGCTATAGTACTTTATGCATTTAATTTTTCTGGAGGGCCACCTACCCGGTCCTCTGTTTTAAACAATTTTTGGGAGTGCCACATACAGGCACTCAATCTATTCAATTTTTTCTGGAGGGCCACCTACCCGGTCCTCTGTTTTAAACAATTTTTGGGAGTGCCACATACAGGCACTCAATCTATTCAATTTTTCTGGAGGGCCACCTACCTGCTCCTCTGGTTTGAAAACTTTTTTGGACTGCCACATACAGGCACTCAATCTATTCCATTTTACTGGAGGGCCACCTACCTGCTCCTCTGGTTTGAAAAGTTTTTTGGACTGCCACATACAGGCACTCAATCTATTCAATTTTTCTGGAGGGCCACCTACCCGCTCCTCTGGTTTGAAAACTTTTTTGGACTGCCACATACAGGCACTCAATCTATTTCATTTTTCTGGAGGGCCACCTACCTGCTCCTCTGCCACATACAGGCACTATCCAAATTAAATTGTCTCCATAGCAGCCTCCACACATTGGGGGTCATTTACTAAGGGCCCGAATCGCGTTTTCCCGACGTGTTACCCGAATATTTCCGATTTGCGCCGATTGTACCTTAATTGCCCCGGGATTGTGTCGCACGCGATCGGATTGTGGCGCATCGGCGCCGGCATGCGCGCGACGGAAATCGGGGGGCGTGGCCGAACGAAAACCCGACGTATTCGGAAAAACCGCCGCATTTAAAACCCGAAAAAGTGTCGCTTGGTGACCGCTTACCTTCACCTGGTCCGAGGTGGTGCATTCCGGCGCGTGGAGATGATTTTCAGCGCAGCTGAACTACCTTCATGAATCCCGGCCGGACCCGCTACTACACTTGATCTTTGGGGAGTAGCCTAGAGACAGGGGCTTGGATTGGCGAAAGCTCGCCTGGCAGCGGAGCGCCAGCTCCATGCGCATCATGCGCTTCTTGCGCATCTGTTTACATTCCCCTCACCCGCCATATCCCAAACTTATAAGAACACTACTACACTTAACTTGGTGCAGGCTGGGACCGAGTCTGACCCTGGGGCTGGTCATATACTGCCGACGCAGAGAATTGCGGTGCCTACCTTGGTCCAGGTCTCAAAGGTCTAGTATACCTCCTCCTCCTCCCACCCCTCCTCCACCTCCTCCTCCTCCGAATTACCATCCGTGGCCATGGCGCCATAAGTCGGTAGCTCTAGGCACAGCAGCAGTGCCGTCGCTAAGCGACAGCAGGCGGTGCTCAAACTGCTGAGCCTAGGCGATAAAAGGCACACCGCCCAAGAGCTATTACAGGGCATTCCACATCAAACTTGTTAACTTTGTCGCCACCCTGCTGTGTAATCCACAAAATATACTTGCAAACTTTTATCATTTACCGATATTATTTCAGCGCTTCTTGCGCATCTGTTTACATTCCCCTCACCCGCCATATCCTAAACTTATAAGAACGCTAATACACTTGATCTTATACAAAAGGTTCTTAGAAGTGCTGTTTGGGGAGTAGCCTAGAGACAGGGGCTTGGATTGGCGATAGCTCACCTGGCAGCGGAGCGCCAGCTCCATGCCAAGATCCAACTAACATAGTTTTAACTGCAGCACCTTTAATCTACTACTAGTTCACTGCCTCCATACATGGTCCCCTTATCAAACGAGCTGTGTTAGGCAGAATTTTGGGTTGTTTTCATGGCTTCCATGTTAACTTTGTCGCCACCCTGCTGTGTAATCCACAAAATATACTGGCAAACTTTTATCATGTACCGATATTATTTGAGCGCTTCTTGCTCACCTCCTTTGGTTCCTCTCTGCCACCCATTGGTTTGAAGCCTGAGTCCATTTAGGGTATGTCGCCATGACACTCTCTAGCCTGCTGCCACTGCCGCTGCCTCTGCATGCCGTCCCCTATAGTGTCAGGGTCAATTATTGGATGTTTTAGATGCTATCTAGCTTCATTCTGTCACTCTGTCATGGCCATGCTGTTGCCCATAATTTTGACATAATGGTGCGATTAAGCAGCCTCAGTGGCATCCATGCATGCTGTCCCTGCTGTTTCCTGTCCATTTCCGTGGTGTTTCCATCCTTTTCTGAGGTTCCCAGGTGTTTGGCCAAGCTTCCCTGTGCAGAGCCTTGGTCCCCTTGAAAAATGCTTGAGTCTCCCATTGACTTCAATGGGGCTCGTTATTCGAGACGAGCACTCGAGCATCGGGAAAAGTTTGTCTCGAATAACGAGTACCCGAGCATTTTAGTGCTCGCTCATCTCTAATCAGGATCATACATGAGGTGGCTGAGGGAGCCCAAAAGTCATACCACTCAGGAACGGATTATAGGGTGGGTTCCTGGAGCACATGCCAGGGGCCCCCACCACTTTATTCATAAGGGGACCTCTAATATCAATGTCCAACAGTCAGCTTATAGCTGTGTCTCTGGGAGAGTTGTGATGCCACGTTGCCACCATGCTGCAGATGAGCCTGCCTCCGAACTGTGACAGTGCCTCCCTCGCTCTGTCAGTTAGAGTGTAACCACCAGGCCGCTCGGACTCAATCGCATTCTGCATGCAACATGCTTTTCAGGAGCTGCACTGCATGCAGAGTGATACCCCATCCAATCCTAGCCAATCAGTGTTAGGTTTGCTTCCTCACAGATAACGCACCCTGATCTGTGAGAGGAGGAGAGAGACCGCTCAGTGAAGCGGTTGTGCGTAGGATTGGGTGGTGACTTGGACTAGTAGTCACTACTTCTGCCACTGTACCAGCCAGACGAGCAGCTAGGCCAACATGTGATTGGGAGAAAGTTTTAAAATATTATTGATAATTTAAATTCTAAATAACTATCTGGTCTCCCCACCAGATTTAGTGCCATGCGACCTCCACCTACCTTAATCGGGCCCTGATGTGACTGGATAAGATTGCAGTGCTATGGAGGACACAGACTTGGAGTAGACCCTGTACATTGGCATTGCACGTTACACCTCTGGGTAATCGGGTGACGGATTTGGCAGTCACTCTAGCGGGATAAAGTGAAGACTGGGCCTGTCATTGCCGCTCAGGGAAGAGCTATGAATATTTAATTACAGCTGCTCTGTGTTTTAACATGCTCTCATCCCGGTCTTGTCAATTAAGGATGACAGGTCTGCTCGCTACTTAAACATCACGTCCTATTTTAAAGAAAGTAATTAACCTCCGATATATGAAAGCTAATAAAGTGTTGACATGCGAGTATTGACTAAATGTCGGTCAGATGAGTGTCATTTACTGCAGCCTGTCCATTATAACCCGCCCCGCGCTGTCCGGGGACCACATTTCATTGCAGTCACATTTCTTAGGCAGGAGAACATGACACAGGGGGTAATTTATAGCAGAATGAAAGCCTCTTGTACATTACTTCATGGAAAGTTTCTATAATAATGAATACTGGTTAGGATTTGTACCCTCAGAACTGAAACTTGCCACACAACTGGTCCTATTGCCCTCCATGGCACCACCAGGCATGCCGGATGCGTTAGCATATGGTTCAAATCCCACCCCCAGCACCCGTCCAATCCAACAGGTGTCTCTCCGACCTCCTGATAAATATTGGCATGGGCGCAATAGCCAAGTACTGTACACAAGGTGCCTGGCTCAGACCTACACCCTGCCCTGTGTCTGCCCTTTAGCCTGTCCCCGAACCTGGGCACCTTCATATCTATCATCGTAATCTATTTCTCTCTTACTCTATTTATCCAAATTTTAATCTACTGTCACTCTCTCAACTGAACAAAGAACTCAGAAAATGGGCCCTGCAGATGTTAAAATCTGGCCTCCGTTATTGCACCAATACATATCCTCTGTCTCCATAGATATGTAAAGTGGCCCACACAAACTTGTGAACGTAATGTTCATCAAGTAATTTAGCAGTATTGCTTCTAAAATTAGTGCTGTGTACAGACTCTCCGTGATTCTTTGTTAACATCTGTGAGCCCTTGTGAATAGAAGGGGCCTGCAGCTGGAGATTATGACTAAACACCCCTTCCCTTTCCGGTCTCTGTCAGTGAGATGGACTGTGCGAGAGACAAAGTAGGAGACGCCACAAGGATGGGCTGGAGCAATGAGAGAGAGGAAGTTGTGTAAATATGTAGAGGGCAGCATGGGGAGAACAGGGAATGGCTGAAGCTATCAATGGAGGCAAAGTTACATATACATGCAGAGACCTGTCTAACGGAACAGATTTATAGAAAAGTGGCCAATCCCTTTAGCGCTCTTACCAGTCTAAAGCTGAACCATTCACTCTGCGGTTGCCTCCTGTGGTAAATCCCTATGGGGGAGATTTATCACGGTTTGTATGTCAGTTTTGTGGCCTGGAAATCATTTCAATTACGAGCTTGTCAGTAATTGCAATTATTTCGCCTTTATGCCACTTTCACATCAAGTAGGCATGGTAGGGTATAAATAGGACACAACTCGCAGTAGAGTGAGCTACTGCAAGACATACCTGCCCCCTAGCCTCCCAACCCCTCACTTTGTGAGTGAAGATTCCCAGACTGCAGTTCTATTCTATGCCAGGCACTATTTGGCATAGACTTGTCCGTTGGCGCAGCCACCCCACTGAATACATGGCGATGGAGGCGCCAGAACTTTATCAGGTGAGTGCCATCGTATAATAAATGTGCCTTTGTGTGTATATACATTGGCAAAATTGCATTGATTAACACTTAATTGCCTGTACACCAGTGTCATTACTCGACTTCACTGTTTATGTTTCAGAACTTATATTACGGACGCTCTCGCTATAATGTAATACATTATTACTTGTAATGACTGTAATGAAAATGGCGGATGACGCCCTCTCTTGGATCACCTTTTATCAAATCTCTTTCTTTCTTCTGGCATTTTATTACATTTTTGTATTCTTTATGTTATTTACCTGTGTATGGAGCAGGTATCATCCAACATGAGTCTCAACAGAGGTGTGGAACTTGAAGTTCCTTGACCCCAATGAAAATTTAGCAAAACAGCCCCTTGGCATTTCTAATGCTGATGTCTTCTAATTCGGCAGGAGGAACCTTGTGAGTCATATGCATCATGTTCAATTCCTAAAGATGATCATGATAAAGGAATGGTGGGGATTAGATGTTATTCCACAGCCCTCCCATCCCATCAGAAATACCAAAGAGGCTTTGAGCACTTGACATATCCAACGACCGCATGGGTTTTCCCTTGTGCAAGTCGGACAACACACGGAGCACACATACAGTTTGGGGCAACAGTGAATAAGGAAGACAAGTTGAACTAGAGCAGGTACAGAGACAATTGACCAAGGGGATTAAGGTTATGGGTAGATTAGATGACAAGGACCGTTTATTGCAAAGTCGTTTCACTTTGGAATAAAAGAGTTTTCCATGGTGATCTAAATAAAATGTACAAATACATAAAACATGGGGACAGTATCTACTCGGAGAAAAAAGACGGTTTTTGTCTGCCCCCAGTAGGTGGTCTCCTGGCATTGGTTAATGACAGTCTTCAAGCTAAATAAATATGAACAATTATTTTTTGGTTTTTTAATGTTTTTCAGTAGGAAAGCTATTCTACTTAACTGGAAGCCCCCTGAATGTCCCACTTTATCCCAGTTGATTTTCCCGGTCAATGCGGAACACCCTTTAAATAAACTTACTTATACTGATAGAGGTATTCTGGATGGATTCCCTTTGATGTGGGATATACGGCTTGTGGCTGCAACAACTTCAGATGTGAGGGTACACTAGATCTCTACTGCTGAATTGATTCGTTGTGATAATGATGGTCCAGTCAACCTTCAGGCGCAGTGACTTTTCACGTCTATTCTTGCTGAGTTGCATGTGACTAGAGATAAGTGAACCTGATGTTCAAGTTCGGCATTGCGGTTTGGCCAGACATATAGTCGGAGTGGCCGCTGCACAGCCAGTACGGTAAACAGACATCCCTAACAACTAGCCATGACAATGGTCCACCTGGCCAATCATGTCTCGTTGTTGGGGGCGTTCAGCAACCATGATGTTGTAAATGTTAGAGCATCATACAAGTTCATGAGGTACCAACAGGGGCGTAACTTGAGAGGGTGCAGAGAGTTTGGTTGCAACCGGGTTCAAGAGGTTTAGGGGGCCCATAATGTGTCACTATTGTAGTATGTGTAGTATTGTAAACCATACTCGTATAGTTAGGGGCCTGACACTGTTTTTCCATTGGGGCCAACGGGGCCAAGTTACGCCACTGGGTCGTAGGATATGTTTCCCCAAAGTAAAAATATCACAAACTGTTTTGTGTGTGTCTTAAAAATACAAGTAATATGACTACACAAATAATTAACTTGTAAAAACCACTTTAATGGCACAAAATGTGTTTGGAAATATTAGTATAAAAACCACCAATAGCAACATTCGAATATCAAAAAAAAAAGCAAAAAAAAAAAAAAAAACTAAATAAATCCTTTAATTAGCATAATACAATGACATCCTTCCACTATTGAAAATATCACGAGCAAATATTCTTAAACTGTTTTTTTCGATGGTTCTATTTTTCCATAAAATAACAATGATTTGATTGTCATTAATTCTTTGCTTTTTTTTTGTGGCTTTAGTCTCCTTTTTCTTCAGATCCATCCATTGCTTCTTGTAGCCGTTTATGCCCCTTGGAGTCAATCATTTTAGAAATTTAGAAATGCTGGAACGAGTCCTAAATGAAGCATAAAATGACCGTTGTAGCCCAAAAAAAAAACAACTAAAAGAAAGATCAAATGAAGCAAATTTTTTTTTTTTTTGATTTCTATTGTTTTCTCATCAAGCATAAATTGCACAAATTTTTACAGAAATCCATATTTCAAAAAAGGCCTCAAAATGGCAGGTTTTAGAAATAGGTAGTTTGCATGCACAGTGTACAACAGAGGATTTAAAAAAAAAAAAAAACCCAAAAACTTTTTTCATGATTTTTTTTTTTCTTTTGTTATACTTGTACAAAGCAGAGATTTCATTTACACACTTTACTTATTTGGCAAAGTTAAAAAATATCGATAGCCCTGTTTTGTAAGATTCAATTACATCAGATGAAAACATATGTTGCGGTAAATTTGTGTTTTAAAAAATGACTGTATAAAGTTTACGTTTTTTTTTTTTTTTTAAATAGGGAAATGTAGAAATGTTTCTCTGCATACGAGCTAATGATTCATGTTATGCTTTTGATTTGCAATATTATTATAACATGTAACGATTTGTATCATATTATCGTAAGTATATTTTCTGACGGTATAAATTCGTGATTAGTGATGAGAAGACCCAAACCTCAATTTTTGTGTCCATGCCAAACATTGTGGGTTTGGACCCCCTAGCCCGGACTACCGGCACACCCCTTGCTGGTAATACCCATGATTAGTGCTGGCCGTAAGTGAATTTACACATACACTAGAGGACGGTGTCTGCCCCAGTGCCACACCAGAGAAATCAGGAGACTTCGAGTTCCTGTTTGCGCATGCAGACAGTTGCGCTAGAACTTGGGCCTAAATGGTCATAAGCTATGGCTGGTGATTAGACGCACTGAAAGAATGCCCCTCGCTGGCCCTCTCCACCATCTGGCATGGCCCCTTTAATGCCCCTTCAGGAACTCCCTACATCATAGATCCAGGGGTGCACCACCCATGACGCGAGTTGAGCCTCTTGCCTGCAGCAAAATGTTTGTGGGTGCAGTGACTTACTACAAAGCAGGACCCAACCCTTAAAAATAATATATTGCAGTGGGAGCGCCATTGTATGCCTTGCCTTGGGCAGCCGGTAATTTAGGTTCACCCCTGCATAGAGCGCTATCATGTAAGAAGTCCTATTGCCAGAAGTGATGTCGGTCCCCGCCACAGGACTCTGTGAAGTCCGTGGTTCATAGACCAAAAGCTACAGCATAATTCTGCCCGTTGTGGTCAATCAATAAGTAGGAAAGCAAAGTAAGAACATGGAAATGAGAAATTACAGCTAGTGCAGAGCTATTTGCCACTTGATGAGTTACTGTATATAAAACCTCCCAAAAACTAACTTGTCAGCAGAGGTGGACCTAATAAACTACTACCATTGTGTTGTCAAGCGGCTGAACACATTTCAGGTCATTTTAGGTTTCTTTCATGACCAAGTGTGGTGGCATCATTCAGAAAATCATCTTTGAAGTGAGATGTAAATTGGTTGTATGAAGTCAAGGAGGCGGAGATTTTAACACTGAAGTCAAGCTCTCTCTTCCTTAGCAAGTCCCCTTCACTGTAATTTATGGTCCTGCTTCCAGAGACATCACTCTGTCAATCTCATGCACAATGTCAGAGGGGGAGGTGTTCAGAGATCCCCACTTTGACTTCAGTGTTAGACTCTCCTCCTCCTTGACTTTATACAACCAATTTCCATCTCACTTTAAAGTGAATTTTCTGGATGATTCCACCCCACTGGGACATGAAAGAAACATTAACTTGAAGGTGTTATTGCTTCTTGATAATATTATGGAGTGGTTTATTAGGTCAATTGCTAATGGCAGGTTCCCTTTACCCTTTACAATGGCTTATTGGGGTGATATCAGACAAGCAAAGTTGAACAAACTTTTAAATATTTATCTGATTTCAATCTGCTTAGCTCCTTCTTGTCCATTGCATATGTAACCTAGTGGAGTCTAACAAAATTGTCTCTCTTTGAAAAGCTTTTCCAAAAACAGGCTCAGCGTGGGCTGCACATAGCAGAAATCTCCAAACAAAATTTCCTGCTGATCCTGCCGGAAGATAATTATTTCGCTACAGCACCACCACAGGTCAAAATGAGGTATTACATGACACAAATTAAAAAAAAATTAAAAATTAAAAAAAAAAAAATTACACATTTCATTTAAATATATTTAATGCCTCATTCACACGACCACAATGAAATGAGTCTTTATTTTAAATATTTTTAGAGCTCTCTTATTTTCATAAATATTATCATTTTATCCATTATTTAGTGGAGTTGTTTTAATATTATTTGTATTTATAGATTATATTTTCACAAACCTAAAATTACAATTGAAATGGCTGCCATCCAGGAGGTATTGTCAATGCTGCCAATAGTTTCACAGAAGTTTTCCTATCAGCTCAGCTCTTCTAGAATATTACTGTTATTCTAATAACTATGAATATTAATAATTTTTTAATATTAGTTTTTTTCTGTCTTCCTATACATTTGGTATCATGGCATCCTGTTTATATATACTGCTATATATTTCAATATATTTGTGGTATCCAGCCCGAGATTATTTCACTAAAAAAATAAACATTTATACATTGGTGTTTGCGTTATTTTCCATTTCTTTTATCTATTTCTTAAAGGGGTATTTCCCACAAAGACAAGATTCTTAAATATACCCAGGATAACAAAATAACACATTCTCTAATTTACTGTTATCAACAAAAATCCAGCATTTCACAGACAGAACCTGTCTCTATCAGTCCTGGTGTTTACAATTTTTGTTTTCCCTGGATCTGACCATAAATGGTCGCCTTCTTCTCATAAATAGCTTCTCTTCTCTGCACGATGCAGTGCTCTATGCTTTCTGCCCTTCCCTCCTGCATTACAAGACCAGCTCAGATACAGGCACTTCCTGCAGAGACCTATTCTACAAGTTACAGACAAGATAAGGTCTTTATCCGGGAGGCATATAGCAGAGCTAATCTGTGTTTCTTATAGATTTTTTTAGCAGAGATGAAAGTTTCTTGTGTTTTATATCCATCTCATGGATCTTATCATCTCTCATCTCTGATGTGTCAGTTACTAGTAGAATGTTCTGAAGCTAAATAAAAGTGTAGATAAACCCTGTACCCTGATAATCAGAGCACATTGTCAGCACACAACATCTAATAGCATGAAGTAGCATGATCATGAAGTGTCTGCTTAGAGAGTCCCAGCCCACACCCTGACGCCAGTCACAGACGCCCTCCTCCCGGGGCTGATGCCGGCCCCAGATGCCATCCTGGTGTGTTGGGGATGACATCGCATCGCTAAATTTATTTCATTTATCTTTGGGGGATTGAGGGCATAGCTTTTTTTAACTGTTTATTTTTTCATTTTTTTAAAATTACAATTTCTTTTTTACAGGGGCATATGTGTTCCTCACTAATCTTTATATAGATCACAGATAACAGTGATTTAATAGCAACAGTCCATTGGATCACAGTTATCAGTGATCTGTATACAGAGACCTGCAGAGAGGGTGCATATAGCATCTTCCCTGCATGCCTCTCACTGTATACAGGGGCTGCTGTTAATCCTGGGGGCTGATAAGCCCCCATCACAGTACAGGATTGAGCTGTCACAAAGACAGCTCAATCTTTTTCATGGCTCTGTGTGGATGATCGCACACAGCCATCGGGATGGGCGGAGCTACTCACTGCTCTAGCGTGCGGCCAATTTAGAACGTCATGTGACCTGAGCTCTGGTGACATGACTTTCCATCGGAGCCGCAAGATAGCTCGTCAGGAGAGGAAGGGGCGGCACTATATTGCGGGTGTTGCAGAAAACCACCAGGTGTATTTATACGCCTGGTGATTTTTTGGGGGGAAGTAAATCGGCCTCTACAAGCGACATAGAGAGGCGTTATAATCTCGTCATATTTTTAATTTCCCTTTAATTATAACAATCTCTGCTTACAAGGTCACTCGAGTTCACTAAAAGTGCCTTGTCCTTCTATAATGCTGCATGCGGCGATTCAAGACTTCCGAGATCATTAATATGGCGCTTCCCCGCAATGTTCTCCATCTTTTTTGTGGTGCACCTTTAACATAGGGAGAGCGACACAATTTGAAAGTTAAATACTGCGGACCGTCTGACTGAACACGCCCTCTAATTTGCATCGCGTGGAAGCCTGCGCCGCTACGCAACAAAAGGGTCCCCAATAACCTATGACCCTCCCTACAGGCCCTGCACCGTACATTATTCAGAGGATAACTTCAATACTTGGGACATAACCTTTATAGGGTTTCTCTTGCATGTACAGTATTGTACAAATATAACCTCAAATAGAATATTTTGTGAATAATTTGTTAGTATTAAAAAATAGGACAAACATCATCTGCTTTGTGTATCACTTTTTTACAAAAATATCCCATATATCTCTTTTTGTCACTACAATTATCAGGGAATTGTTTTCATATCTGAACGATTGTTAAGCTCTAGAATTGGGGTATTTTACTTTTTTCATCTCAGTCATGAAAAAAACAGCATGCATGAAAAAAAAAGAAAACTTTAAAAAAAAAAACAGAAAAAGGCTTAAACCCAGACATTATTTAAGATCCCGTTCCTGTAGCTAAATTCCGACCTACCTGGGAGAAAATATTTGCAATTCAAGTGTTTATCCCCCAGAGTGAGACGTTTTTCAGTACTAAACTATAGAATCAAATACTCGTCATATTTTAATTTCCCTTTAACTAGAAGTGTAACTTTTCATTACTTAAAAATAACATAGAAAAAAATTCTAGAGAATTTCGAGACTATAACGTTCCTTTTTTATCCTCCTTATCTTTCTTCAATACGCTCATTCAATGATTAGGACACACATAGTTACTTGCATCTATGTACCGTACATACTCGAGTATAAGCCGACCCGAGTATAAGCCGAGACCCCTAATTTCAACACAAAAAACTGGGAAAACCTATTGACTCGAGTATAAGCCGAGGGTGGGAAATGCATTGGTTACAGCCTCCCAGTATATAGTCTGCCAGCCCCTGTAGCATACAGCCTACCCAACCCCTGTAGCATACAGCCTGCCCAGCCCCTGTAGAAGAAAAAAAAATAACACTGTACTCATCTTTCCGACGTCCCCCATAGGTCCTCTTCTGTCTCAGACTGTCTCAGACAGAAGAGGACCTATGGGTGACGTCAGAAAGGTGAGTTTTGTCTTTATGTTTTTAGTTGACTCGAGTATAAGCCGAGTTAGGGTTTTTGAGCACAAATTTTGTGCTGAAAAACTAGGCTTATATTCGAGTATATAAGGTAATATATGAATTTTCTAAAATTTTAGAAGGGGGAGACTTGTTATAGTTTTTATATCTGCTATGGCCCAAGAGGCGGAGTCAATATCTAGTGCTGGCGCTGAAAGAAGGCTGGAATAAAAATATTGAAGGTTCAGAATACATTGTAAGTTTTCATAACGAAAATGCAAATATTCTAAAATACTACCAGGTATCTGTAAAAATCCGGTATTCAAAGAAGGAAATGTAGGCAAGTACTGAAGCTAAATATTCAAGCTCATTCTCTTGGGCATTTTATGGCTCCCCACAACATCTTTAATTTGGTACGCAGCTGCCAGGGAGCCCTACTGTAATTTAAAAAAATTTAAACATCCTCTGATGCCATAGACATTGGGGGCTTTTATTAAGATGATTTCATAATTTTCTGGGCATAAAGTGTTACTTTTTGTTGAGTAACTGCAATGCACATAATGTATCTTATGGATACATAATATGGATAATATTTTCCGAATTTTTTATGTCATCAGAATTTTTTAGTCTGGTTTTAAGTGTCGAATGTTTCGACCGATTTAATCAAGTGGTATTTAGGTTTTTATTTTTTTTAAATAGTCACAATACTTCAACATATGAACGGTGAAGTAACATTTGAAGATAGAATAAAGTCGAATCCATACAATAAAAAAAGTTCAGACCTTTTCAAAGGGAAGTTGAATCTATTTAGTCAAACAGTAGAGATGAGCGGATACAAACTTCCTGTTCCGGTTAGGGATTTGGGTGCACCTTGCTAGACCCCGGCTGCAGAACAGCCAATCTTGCAAAATTACACCCCTAGCTACTAGCTATGACTATGATTGCCATTCATAGCCATAGCTATTTACTGGGGACATTAATTTGGCAGATTGGCTGTTTGGGTTTGGTGTACGGGTCAGCAGCATGCTGTCGAATGGGCAGTTCAGATCCGCTCATTTTGACCAAACAGTTAATTTTTTTCTTCGATATATACCAAACAGTTCAAAGATTTTTAAACTTTAAAAAGGTATATTTTAATAAATCACATCCCTCCATTGCTTCTGAGGTGGAATATCTCCACTATGGGGTAGTACAGAGTATTAATAACTCTGTAGTACTAAGGTAAGTAACCCATAAATAGCACTCTTCTATCTGTATAAGGTCTAAAGTTCTTGAAACTATTTTGGGTCTGGCAAGCCATCAACCAAACCAAACCCACCTGCATAACCTTACACCATTCATGATGTTTCCACTTTTCAGAATTATATTATTTGTGGATTATTCTAAAGCCAAACTAATAGACACTTAATCGATGACATGTATAGAAATATCATGTTTGATTCCACTTTAGATTCTAGATTCCCCATCCCATCGAAGACTGGTTTTCCAATTGGACACAATAAATCCGCCCCATCCGGAACATCACAATTCAAACCAATGTCGAACAAATTTCCTGTTGTTTGTACTTTTTAATGAAAAGATAATATTGAACCTAAAAAAGTTCATATAAAACGAATTTCTCATCATCTTTCCTCTACAAAGGGACCGGGCGTCCCTTTAAGTTTTAACAAACAAAATGATTTCCTATAACAGCAGCATTTATAGTTTAAATCGTACTGTAGTGCAGTTTATTTTTCATAAAAATACCATACAAATGGTCAGTCTAGTCATCAGCAAAACAAAGAAAATGAAAAAAGAGGTAATGCTGATGACAAAACAATTATAATACTGTTGGTACATAGAAAAGTAATATTTTATACATTTATACAGAGTATAAAAGGTAACGGAACAGCAGGTATTAAGCCACAGTCTCCCGGATCGCATTTTCAATTTTCTTTGGAAGAAGTTCTCGTCTTTCTTCTACACTGATTAAGGAATTCCGACAATTGTGTCCTTCCACAAAAAGTTTTGCATAAACTGGGTTGGAGTAGTTTGTTGGCTGTGAGACAATGGATAGAGAGAGAAGAGTAAGTTACAGTAACTTTAATAACAGTCTCATCAGTGGGCAAATATTACTGATAAACTTTGCTTATCTTGTGCCGACCTTGCAATAAATTACCGTATATACTCGAGTATAAGCCGACCCGAGTATAAGCCGAGATCCCTTATTTCAACACAAAAAACTGGGAAAACCTATTGACTCGAGTATAAGCCGAGGGTGGGAAATGCATTGGTTACAGCCTCCCAGTATATAGTCTGCAAGCCCCTGTAGCATACAGCCTGCCCAACCCCTGTAGCATACAGCCTTCCCAGCCCCTGTAGCATACAGTCTGCCAGCCCCCTGTAGCATACAGCCTGCCAGCCCCCTGTAGCATACAGTCTGCCAGCCCCCTGTAGCATACAGTCTGCCAGCCCCCTGTAGCATACAGCCTGCCCAGCTCCCTGTAGCATACAGCCTGCCCAGCCCCTTTAGCATACAGCCTGCCCAGCCCCTGTAGCATACAGCCTGCCCAACCCCTGTAGTAGGAAAAAAAATAACACTCTACTCATCTTTCCAACATCCCCTGTAGGTCCTCTTCTGTCTCAGACTGTCTCAGACAGAAGAGGACCTACGGGTGACGTCAGAAAGGTGAGTTTTGTCTTTATGTTTTAGTTGACTCGGGTATAAGCCGAGTTAGGGTTTTTGAGCACAAATTTTGTGCTGAAAAACTAGGCTTATACTCGAGTATATAAGGTATGTTAAAGGATACCCCACCTTTACCTTTTTTAAAAAAATGCTTCTGAGTAGTAACACAGTTTTATTACGTGTTTTTAACTCTTTATTTTCAAGCACCTGTTATCTCTAAAACTGTAAATTGCATTTCTTTCAAAGCTGCTGGGTGCAGGGGTGTCCTTGGCATTTTGGGTGTCCCAAAGTTAAGGGCTCCCCTAAAGCTAGACTCCAATCTTTTAAGTTACCCAGAAAAGCCTTCCCTGCTTCTCCTCTTGCTAACAATCCATTCCTCTCACATACTTCAGATTTTAGGGCTACCAGAATAGGAAAGAAGCAGGTGTACTCAGGAGATAGCACTCCCCATTGGTTCCCTAAACCAGATGTTAGTCCCACAACTATGTGGTCCCTGCTTTGGTTTCTACCTGTAGGGTCGGGAAGTAAGAGTTCTTCCAATTAGCGCATGTGGTAACTTATAGCCATTGACGTTCCTCTCAGGGATTCTGGGAAAATATGCAAATAAGTTTTCCAGGACAGGATAAGGAAAACCATGCCTTTTTAGTTACCTTGTAAGGCAGCTCCCTTGTCATCAAGCATGACCTTTGGGAAGCCTAATGACATAATGCAGGATTAAAACTAAACCACTTTACGGTATTTATTCCAGAAGGAACAGATTTAGCCTTACAAGGTAGCTAAAAGAGGAATAATTTTCCTTATCCCATCCTGGAAAATTTATTTGCATATTCTCCAGAATCCCCTCTTATGGAATGTCTGTGTAACTTGAGAAGTTACTGGGCAACACAAAATTAAGCAAAGGGAAAAGCTTATCAGGAGGGAGGGAGATTAGCATGATAACAACCAAAGCAGAGCACAATGGATATTTCTCTGTTGCGATATACTGCAAAGTTGTATGTTTTAAATTTTTTAAGTTTTTGAATATAAGTGCATTTAGACCCGGTTTCCTACTGCAATCTCAAAGTACTACAGGATATTGCCTAGATACAGTACAAGATAAGCAGTTATCACATGATCAGGTTAAACACATGAAACAAATCTCACCACAAACGACATAAACACAGACATAAACACTGCAGTCTCGAGATGGTAAAACTGAACTCAAGGGGAAAATAAAAGAAACCATGCAATGGGAATGTGTCAACAGCTGGTGACAAGCGTCTCACCCCTGGTGCTAGAGGTCCTTTCAGGTCTGAATTTATGTAGATAGGCGGAGCAGTATGGGCAAGTTTGAAAGCTGGATGCCCGCCTGCTATGAACCTGGACTGTATGCAGATAATAAATATATTAGTACAAGAGTTTTTTCTGTAACCTTTCTCATTCTTTTGTTAAAAAATACCAATTCTTTAAATTTAAAAAAGGTATAAAATTATATAGATAAACTTGTTAGCGTAAACTTTGGTTAAAATAAAATTCTAGCACCAACAATTCTAAATAAATATCTTCTCCATAAAAAGAGGCTCCTCCTATTTTTTAAACACGGGCACAAAAATGGTCATAGTTTTACTTAAAACTAAACATAAAATATGTAGAAAGATGTCAAATAGTTGTAAACTAATTGCTAGATCCACAACTAAAAATCTGTGAAAATCAGAAATAATGTATTATAAAACTTGACATTTTTTCAGCCTTGTTCGAAGATGGTGAAGTTTAAGGAGAACTTGTCAGCTCACTCAGCTTCTGTGGTGCCATTGTGTTAGTTTTGAACTAAAAAGTTCTGTTTGGAGAACTTAGTTTGCTGTAAATTTTAGTGGAATCTGTGATGTAGGCTTCTAAATTTTGGTGGACAAACTGTGTAACTGCTTTGAATATCTACAACCAACATTCTGCATATATTCCAAAGAAGAACAAGGGCAAAATTTAACCTTAACATCACAACAGTTGAATTCAACTATGAGAATCCAGGGCAATAATTAGCATTCTAAACCAGAATTATTTTCTGGTGCAGTTTTGCTGGTGGAAAGGATTTTAAGAATCCACCGAATTGTTAATGCTAATGCAGTTTAGCTGCCAATGTTTCCACTGTGGCTCAACCACAGCAATTTCTGGCATAAAAAGGCGCCCAATGTAGATGTGAACATTGTTTTAAAAATAACAATAATTAAGTGACTGTTGTGGTTCACCTCCAATCAGTGCTCCCAGATTATGTAGGGACAATGTTGACAACAATTTCTTAATTTTTTCATAGCTTTCAAGGCAGACTGAGAGAACAAAGTTTTTAGTAATAACCTTTTTACAAATACAGCTAGTGACAGGTTCCCATACGGCCCTGTTAACTAAATGACACCCTTCTTTTAGGTAAAAATTGTTTCCCTCAGATCCTGATAAAACAACTGTATGTTATATTACCTTACATTTGATGGGTTGTGTCTTCTAGGCCAGCCCCTCCCATCTACTCCTCCCAATGTCCCATGCCTTTTTTTAGCATGTCATGTGACCAGGTTGATATCATCTAAGGTTATTTACCCCATTACATTTATAATGTCTACCTATATGTATGTATCTGATCACATGGCAGTATCATGGCATGATCATATCAAACCTTCATGCACTTCTACTCCTCCCCATCCTCTTTGGAGGCATGCTGTAATTTCATTTGATCAGATATATACATGGGGTAGACGTTGCAAATGTAACAGAACCTTAGTTGACAATACTCTGGTCACATGACATGTAGTGCCCAATAATGTAACAGAGCTCTCTCTCAATGTTCCAAATAGCAATAGGTTCTATATCAGTAGGAACAATAAGGAACAAAGCAGGGTAATGCAGTCAACACTGCTTATACCGGACCCTATTACAAGCATTGGACTCACATCGGGTGATTTGCATACAAGTTTACCAATTGAGTTTTTTTTAAACATGGCAGCCATAGCAATAAACCATTGAGGGATAAGGGCAATGCTTTTTTGTTTTTCTTTTTAGTTTTTAGCAAAAGTATTTATGTTGGGTGGGTTAGTTTGCATGGCAGGTTTCTCTTTAAAGAAAGATGTTGTAGACTTGATATTTTATTGGAAATACGAGTATTCACTACACCAGGAGAGGTGAGAGGTCTACATATAACTGGGACCTTACGAGATAAACTGATCCCTCCAGCTTTTAACACAAATCACTATCTCTGCCGAAGAAGCTTTTATGTTGAGCAGCTTGATTTGAGTTTGTTAAATTACTATAAAGTACAATGTGTTACTCTCCGCTTCGCTTTGTTATTCTGTCCATTAGTCCCAACCTGCCGTTTATTTCCACTTACTTAACTTTCCCAGGGCAAAACATACCTGTACATAATAGGAAATGATTTCAATAGCAACCATTTATAATAAGCCAGACAAGAAATGTGGGTTTTGAACTCAGCATAAAAATTTTATTTTACTGTGGCATTTTCCCAGCTATACATGAAGCAGATACAATTAAACCAATGAGCATTGTGAATGCGCTCCGGCGATGTGAGGGTAACACATGAATGCAAACAAATTAAATTGAAAGGTTAGACTGTTTGCTTTAACTCCGGGCCACACAATGAATCAGAAAATAACTTCAGAAACTTTATTGCTATTTATCGTTTTTTTTTTTTAAACAAAAAGTTCACGGGTAGCGTAAATGTGGTTTTTTTCCTCTTTGTCTCGACAGTTAACCACATGATAACTTGTGACTGCGTAATGTCTTTCATCCTCATATTTTATCTCTCTGTCAATGTAGCTGTTAGATAAGTTTTTGGCAAATCAGATGTTGATGCTTAAACTAGGACCCACAGTGGGGGAGGGGATGGGGGGGTAATCCTTGTCCCAATCCCCAGGATTCCTGGTAGACGCAGAAAGTTCTAACTCTAGGTAGACTATTTTGATGAATTTGATGATTGAAATTTATTTCATAGCAAAATTTATAGCAAACATCCAGTGACTTTTCGGTCATATAGTTGACCTTCATCAGACTGAGTTTGCAACACTATGGCAAGGATTACTCTCTTGTAGCAATGAGTAGCTCTTTATGGAAGAATGGCGGAGCGTGCCACTTGAGATATATATCCTTGCTATATTGTTTGCTATGAATTTTGCACCGGTGTGCCTGGTTTTCCTCTTTTGAAGGGATTGGGTCCCTCTCCCGAGCACTTGTGGACCTGAATTTCACGTGTGCAGAAGGAATTCCACTAAACGTTGAATCAACCATGAGAAATCTAGCTATAAAAGGACATCTAGCACTAGATTTACTGGAGGTAGACTGTCCACACTGGGATGCTAGTTACCTAAGTGGGTTCTAGCTACCTTTTTTCTCGTTTTGAAGAGAAATACACAGGGGACATGCATAATTGATGATCGGTCACAGCAAAATGGAACCTGGCTGACATGAGCCGGTGTGTCTCCAGTTCATTACCATATTTTTATAAAGTTGGCTTCTCTGCAAAACGACCTTGAAAATAATAATAATTAAGGTACCCATTACCCTCATGTCAGTGGGGACAGTCTGCCACTAGTAAATCTGATGGTAGATGTCCTTTAAAGTAGATATGTTAGGTTCCTATTAACCTACTTAACCCCAATCTATCTTAACCTAATCCTATAACACTTTCTAAAACGAGCTCAACTTTATTTACCTAATATTCTAGTTTTTCAGAGAGGCTACTGTGGTGTGGAGAAGCCTCTCTGAGCAAAGGAAACTCAACGGGAGTACTCTGGGGAGGGATCGAAGAGGATACTGGGGTGTGGAGTAGTTTTTGCTCGCGTTGCAAAGAGATGCTACTACATGCCCCCCCTAGTCTCTATGGAAAATGTGCATATTAGGTAGATAAACTTTAGCTTAGTTTCGAAAGAATTACAGACAGTCCCCGGGTTACATACAAGATAGGGTCTGTAGGTTTGTTCTTAAGTTGAGTTTGTATGTAAGTCGGAACTGTATATTTTATCATTGTAATCCCAGCCATAACTTTTTTGGTCTCTGTGACAATTGGATTTTAAAAATGTTGGGTTGTCATTAGAATCAATATTAACACTAAAGCTTCGTTACAGACACATTTGATAACTGTTCCAGCTGATTATTGCAGTCTAGGAATAAAGTACAATAAATTACTAATATCCAGAGGTCCGTTTGTAACTATGGGTCGTATGTAAGTCGAGTGTTCTTAAGTAGGGGACCGCCTGTATATAATTAGGAAAAGGTAGATCAGGGTTTAGTAGGAACCTACTATCAGATCTACATTAATAGGTAGATTTCTGATGGCAGGTTACCTTTAACTCTTAATTAGTCAAACAAAAAGGTCACTTTACCTTATCTAATTCTATGATGAAGTTTGGGTCTAATAATGTTCCATCGTTGTGGTCATGGTCCACCTCATACATGTTGTAAGATGGATTTCCAATTTCTACATTCATTCCCCCATTGATTATTGGTTGCCTCCGGATTGTTTTAGCCCTAGACATAGTTTATTGAGAACAAATTAAAAACATAAATTGACTCCATATTTGAATTGGCATAGAATGAAGTCACATTCAGAAAATGTATGATCAAAATTTAAAAACTTTGGTAATGTAAGTAATGGACAGCGGTCTTACACATAACTTATCAAAACCAAATAAACACATAACAAACACCATATCATAAACATTCTGCAATGCAAAAACTAATTATATAAATATATAGAAAATAATTTTTTGGGGTGCTGTGATTTATTTCCAAAGCTTGTAACGATAAGAGATTACTTACCTTCTCCTTCTTTTACAAAGTATTAGCCCGATAACCAAAGTTGTAATAAGTGTCACCAAAAGAACAAGCGGCACAATGATGGCAATGCTTCCTATGGTGGAGGACAAAAAGCAAAGTTAGCAAATTTTGTACAAGAAAAGTGTAAAAGAAAGTTTTCCAAAAAAAATTTACTTTCACCACTTTCACCTTAACCAACTCTTTACATCATTTAAAAGAGGTGATTTCATGATTTTTGGCCATCAATATTCTCCAGCAATCAATATCCATATTTCTCCTTTCCGACTGGGTGGTGCCAGGTCATCTTTGCCCACCCAAGACCACCCCCTTACAGCAGAGAGTCCAACTGACATATTTTCAGGATTGATTAGGTTTTTTTAATGTTCATGTGCTGGTGAAGACATCTTGGTACCACCCATCAGTCGTATCTGTGGAATTTCAACTATCTCAGAATAGGTGTAGTGGCAACTAATAAAGGGTGCTAAAAATTGAGAATATTCAGGACTATAAAGTTGATAGACAATCCTCAAGAATGGGCACCAACATTAAATCCATATATACCCATGTCTACTGACTGAAGGGACTGCTCTAGTGAATTCTATATCCCCTTCAATGTTAACCAGGCATTGCGTTATTCTACCGGTAGTGGCAGTGCCTGGAAGTTCAGAGCTTCCTAGGAGTAGGACCTCACCATTCCGATATTGAAGGGCCACCCCAATCTGATACTGATTGCCTATATCAAGAAGTATTCATGGATGTCATGGGCATGGTCTTTATTTCCATCTTCCATTATTTGAAGATTTAAAGAAAATATATTAGACTTTAGATTCCTCTTCCTGGCATTGACCTAGTGATAACCTATTTATTGATTTGTAACAAAATAACATAACTTCAATAGAATTATAAAACATATAATGTCATCAAAGACCAGACACAATTTCTCTGCACTCTGACATATTACCTAGAGCAGTGGTTCTCAACCTGTGGGTGGTGACCCCAGCAGGGGTCGAACGACCAAAACACAGGGGTCGCCTAAAGCCTTTGGAGCCATGATTTTATTGTGTTTTTACTGCAAATCGCATGGTTTGGGGTCACCGCAACATGAGTAACTGTATTGCGGGGTCACAGCATTACAAAGGTTGAGAACCACTGACCTAGAGTATAGGATGGCCTCGTCTGTATCTAATTCTGAGAAGCTGTTCAGGGAACAAACTATTTTAAACTGTATATTTGAAAGTTTGAGGGCTTCTACTTGTCTGATGTACTTTGATGGATTAAATCTCTTTACGATCTTTCTCATTTCAGGGGAAACAGGTCTTAATGTATCTTTATGGTGAAATAACTTTAATTCTGCATTGGTAACGACTAGTGATAAGTTGGACCCGTTCAGGTTCCGTTTCATCTAGTTTGGCCGAACATGGAACAAAAGTTAAGTTTGGGTAACCGCGCAAAAAATTTGGGAAAAATTATTGGTACCAGATTAAGTTGAAAGGAAAATATACTGTCAGGACAGCTATATATTGTGCTGAGTCATGAGTAAGACTAAGTCGAAACACTTAGGCTTTGCCTAGTTCCTATATACATGTTATCGTATGCTACATTCCATCTGTATCATATTTTAATGTGAAAATAAAGTGCAAGTTTTAACAGGAGTTTTCCTGCAGTGGGATGGATCTTTTTTTTGAACACTATTCACATATGAGCCCAGGTGATGTACCATTCGGAGACAATCAAAAATACTCTCACGGACAGAGGTGAGCTGTTTTTTCTTACAGAGTTTGTATGTCCCCTATACTCACCTCTTCTCACCATGTCTTTACACAATGGGACATATATCTAATTTTTGGTTTGACTTTTTATTTCTTTTTTGCAACATTTTTATTGAGTTTTCTGCAACATTTGCTGGATTATCACCCAATTGGGATATGAAATTGCAAATTTTGCCCCCTACTATAGAGAAAAAGCTTAGAGCTATATGTGAATTTTGGAGACTTTTTTGCAACTAATGTATAAAGAAGTTGTAAATTCACTGAACACCTAAACTCCTCAAATGCCAAAAAAAACAAAAAACAAGCAGGTGTACAAAGCCAGACTTCTACAGTTCCCATAGCATTATGCTAACTATTGCCCACACTGTTCTTAGCTAAAAAAAATGCATACTTCCTATCCCCAGAAAATTAACTTTGTAACCACCTGTCACTTCGCTAGCAACAAGTCTCATGGGCATGTTTTTCTCTCCTGGCATCTCCCTTTTAACTCCTCCCTTCAGCTAACATCATCCTCTGCTGTGCCAAGGTAAGGGAGGGGCAAGAGAGATGCTTAAGATATGGGTCAGTGACACAGTGACTCACATAAAAAACAAATGTCCCTTGTGGCTCACTGCTCCTTCTGTAAGCCAGATGGGCTTAAAAAGTTCATTTCTTGGGGATAGGAAGTATGCATTTTTAAGCTAAAAACAGCCTCGGCTTATTAATGAAAATCTGATGACAGGTTCCCTTTAAGATACATATACCTCAATGAGTGGCATCCCAATATAAATAAGTTGTAAAACTTGTTAATTAGCAGTAACATTTCCACTCCCAGTTCAAGTAAAAATCTAATTTGCATAAAGATATAAATTCCATTTTTGTATGTCTAGATGATAAATAAAGTGTACTACAAAACATTGGTTTAAGGGGCTATTTGGGAGCTGGTTGACCCCCTTTAAATGGAAAACCTCTATAAAATAATATGATGTCATTCGCAAAGTTGGAACTGTATAAAAAATCTACTAATCTACATTTTACCAAACAACTTCTTAATAATCATTACTCATAAGCCAGGAATTTGTCTGCATTAGAAGTGCAGTCGAACAATACGTTTGCAGTAATGGTGGACGCTAATTTGAGCCACTTACTTGATCCGGCATTGTCAGACTTACTGCTCTTGGGAGCTGGCCTCTCACATTGCTTTCCTGACCAGTTGGCTGAACATCTAGGAAGACCCAATTAAAGAGTGAAATTAATGGATGCCAGCTGTTAGCTAACTAACCTGTTAAAAAGTATGTCATAAAAACTCAACAAGCTGAAATTCAAAAAAAAAAAAGAAAAGAAATAAAAGATGGTTTTGTTTAGTTAGATTTGTTTCAAACTTTTGCAAAATGTGGAATCAGGTATTTATGTGTAATCTGTAATTTTCAGTTCCATTTTGAAAATAATCCGGAATGGAACAGATTGCAGGTGCCTATTGGACTGCTGCCTCTGCTTATGTTATTCATTGGCTGTTACCCCACCATTGACAGTCATTGACCCATTACTATCAAGATGTTGTAGATGATTGCAAAAAATCTTGATTTTCCGCTTAAGAAACAAATCCACTAATGTCTGTGGTCTGTATCTGGTATTCCACTTTACTTATCTCCATTCTCTTGCATGTGATCCAAGAGTGTCCCTGGTTCTTAAGAGCCTTTTCTTGCCTCTTACAGACTCTCTAAATACACGACCCTAGTGAGTGTTTCCATATCTACCACAAATGTTTGGTACATATAGTTCCTGTCTCTGTTACCTGTAACTAATTGTAGAATAGGGGTCGTTTTTCTCTGAGCTGCACAACCACCTCTTAGTAATGAGGGGGTCAATGACTGTCAGATGGGGTTGGGGTTTGTTGTAAAGGTTTAAGTTTGAGTTGGGGGCAATATCTAGAAAACATTTATGGTATAACCTGGGGATTTTGATTTGTGACGATAAAGGGGAATCCAGGAAATATGACCAGACACTATGAGCTATGACTTCCAGCCAACTCTTCTGGCCCCATGTATATGCCGGTCAGATTAGCTGTTTAGTACTCAACAAATTGTGTAGCCCTCATCAATGATATTTCCTCGATCACCCCTTTAATAAAACATTACAGAGCCTAGTTCCATTGAAGGATTCATTGGTACCATCCATTAATATCCATCCTGGTCTATTCTTGCACCATTTGCATCTGCACCCCAACGATAACCTATCAACTACCTATTCTATGGACAGAGCTGAAATCTGGGAAACCCTGAAACATTTACTAAAAAATTCTGTTTAGGTCATACATACAAAATATTTTCAACCCCCGACAAAAATGATCTTCTAAATGAAGTTGACAATCGACTTTAATATGTTTCACAAAGAGATGTATTTCATGCAAACTATCACATCAAGCTATCAATGAAGGTGATGGAGCAATGCAAAGCAGTGGTGGCTAATTAAGGAGACCACCTTTCATCGAAAAACTCATTTTGCAAATTGTAAGATGAGAGATGCATTCTCAAGAGCAGTGATCTCCAACCAGTGCCACAATAGCTTAAAAGTGGTATCCACATGTAAAGAGTTATGACTTTGACCTCAAAATGTCCAAAAAAAGTCAATGTGAATGGGCAGACCAAGTAGACTTCCTCAACAGAACCTTCATAGAATGGTTATACCTTATGACTTCACGACAGGGACTCAAGCATATATTGTATAATTTGAACAATAAAATTGTAGTATCAAGAGCTTCTGCAACTTTTTGGGCTCAGTTTTTCCAATATGTTCAACTTTTAGTATGTTTTTGCTTTTAGTGAATGTTGAATAATTGAATGTTTTCTTCTTATGGGTTCTATAATATATTTGGCTCATTACTTTGTAGCAAGCAGTTGGAAAACCAAGTAATCAACTTATATTCCAGGGAACCTTTGAATATTTACAGAATTTTGTTTTTCAAAAGAATATATTATATATAATATTCATTGACGAAGGCCCCATACAATACAGGTGCATTCACAGCTTCAGTGAACCAGAACCACGCGCTTAGCAAACTGCCCGAAGTAATGGATTGCTCTATGAGCAAACACATTATTCCTTCAACTTTCATTCTATTGCAGATTGCTAGTTGGATTTCTGATTGCTTCCCTTACTTTTTTAAGGGTCTTGACCCCTGAATGCAAAAGCGTATTCATCATTTGAACAAATGATCAACAATCAGTGAACACATACACAACTAATCACAGGACTCGAGTTGTTGTTGGATTTGTGCAGCACAAATGTGATTGATTGAGCGGTGTTTTGCGTTGCCTTCAAAATAATCTGAAATGTATGGGGAGCATTAAAAAGTGTAATAAATATCTGTCTAATTATTTAAAACTAGGCATCTCCATTTTTTTTTTAATTAAAATGTTATTAAGAAACTAATTCACAGTGAATTTTCACATTAAAGAAATGTATTCCCTATAGCAAATAAATAACTTATAGGAGAAAAATATCTAAACACTGTGGGGGCTCATTTACTTACCCGGTCCTGTCACGGTCCCGCGGCGCGTTGTCCGACGTGGATTCGGTTCACTAAGGTCCGTGCGCCCGATATCCGTCAGGTGTCGCTGCTGCGCTGAGGTCCGCCGGAGTTCACCTTCTTCTTCTCGGTGCATGTGAGTGCGTGATCATGCGACACATTTCGTTTTTTAAATTCTGCGGTTTTTCCGAATCCGGCTGGTTGTCCGACGGCCACGCCCCCGATTTTTGTCAGATGAAAGGCGCTGAAATCCGTGAAATCGGTGCAATACGGAAAAATCCGAGAAGCCCAACAAAAGTGCTGCCGTGGAGCCCTTAGTCAATGAGCCCAGGTGTATCCAGCCTCCGGGACCCTGATGGAAGAGATCTGCTAACGATTGGATTTTTGTTACAGATATTTATATTTACTGATTATTCTTTTACCTGGTCCTTGGACAACAAATTTACTCTTCCATTTTATCCAAAGTGCATATGAGCAAGTTTTAATTAATGACATAAAATTAATGGCAAAAAAGTGGAATCCATGGCCTAATCCGAGGTATGGGAAAAGGTCTCAATATGGAACACAATGGAACATGGCAAAAACATTTTATGTCTTCTACAGATATACTAAAGAAAAGGCCATCAATAGTTGATCAGTGAGGGTCAACCATGGTCCCTGCACCAATCAGCTTTTCTTTGCAGCATAAACCTTATATTTACACTGCACCAAACAGAGTGTCGATTCAGTGGCCGACAAGATGTCAACTGGTGATGTCTTGTCCTAAGGATAGGCCATCAATAACGATTACTGGCCAACCCTTTTAAACTGGATTATGTCTGAGATTTTAACCAGAGCCATTTGAAAGACCTTTTATGTTGATAACAGGTAAGTCATGATAAGCATTACATTTCTTATGCAGAAGTTGTGTAAATGATGGTCAGTATAATGCATAGACAACCTTAATTTACCAGGGAAGAACTTGTCTTACGTCTCCCTAGAGCAAAGGGATTGAGTGTGCTGACTCCAACAATCTAGTCCTTGTCTCTCTTGAGACTAAACAGATTGGATAAGCTTTATATCTGTAGATCTTGCTGACCTTCATCTAATATGTGTGACCATATAAGGGCGTACAAATATCATGGGTTGTTCTTCTACCAGAGTTAACCTTATAACATGAGAATTGCATTCAGAATTTTTTTTTTGTTTCAAAAACAGTACACTGCAAAAATATTGAAGAGTAAAGATCATCAAAACCTTTTATTTCAAGTCTATAAAACAAAGTGCCAAGAGTCACTGGTTGGGGATCACTGCGAAGCAAACAAGAATAAGGAGTCAATTGTTAAAGAGACAAGGATGTTTTCAGAAGTGGTGGAATATATATATTCCTAAAATATTTCAATCAAACGCTGTAGAAAAAAATTAAAAAAATTGTAACGTTTACTAAAATAGCTGGGCATTAAAAAAATTGGTTAAACATTAGAAGCATTTCCGACAATTTCCGATTTCAAAAACATTCCAGATGATTTTGAAAACATTCTTTATGCAAGAAAAATAGCAGATAGAATATGATGGTGATGGAAAGCCTGATCACATTTTACAAATTTGGACCCCAATGAAGATATTTTTTGCTAGTAATGTCCTCTTCGCATAGAATACAACATTCAACTATTTTGAAAACATATCTTGAATACACTGTGAGTTTGGATGATATACAGCAAAAGCAGTAGGAAAAAAATGATAAAAGGATCTTCTTATGGCGCTGGTTTAGGGAACTTATTTTAATTAAAGGCGGGAATTTTTTTCCCACAACATTTTTAATCCTCAAGATTAGCTTGAAACTCAAATACTTAATACAATAAAATTTTTAACATTGCACTGGGCAATGTCTCCTAAGCCAACAGGAAGAATAAAGTTCACACTAAAAATAGCAAATATTTGGAGTAACCATAATTTTGAATACTATATATTTTTTTTCAGTTTAAAGGGGAACATTTTCACCAACCCCAACTCTTTGCATCCATAAATAGGCGTTATTCCATTAACTTTTGGTGTAGTTGGAATAATGTTTCTAGTCTCCAACATTCCGTAGCAATAAATGCCAATATTTTTGGTTGTCTACTGTCAGATGGGTAGAGCCAAACAGTCTACTTCAGCCCATGACTGTCTATCTCACGGCAGAGAGTAGAGAAGTTTCAGTACCCAATTTGCTTCCTAAATTCTTTATCGTCTACTGAAGGGGATTTGGGCAGAAGCAGAGGCCTGGCTCTATCCATCTGACGATAGCAGACTGAAAAAAGTTATACGGAATCCTTCGGAATGGAGGAGGCTACAGGAAATTTGCAACGAAATCAGAATCAGTTGCATGGCACCATAGTTGATGGAGGTGGTGAAAGTTACTGTATCATCGGCAAAAATATCTATCGTAACTGGAATTCCCCTTAAACTCATCCTTGCAGTTACTTTTGAAAAAACACTAAGGATTTTTGTGCACCAACAAACAAATGTTTGGTATTTTTATTACGTAAAAAAACACCTAAACCCAACAGTTTAACATGATATCATATGGCGTAACATGACAAATGAATTTTGGTCCACAGAAAAAAAAATAACATAAAAAAGTCACCCAAATTTTCTTTAAGCACAGTGTTTTGCGCAAATTCCTCTTGTGTTAAAAAAAAAATAAATATATGAGAGATGTTGGGTTATTATTCATGGTACAAAAAAAAAAAAAAAGTTCCAAATGATGAACAAAAACGGTGTCAAAACAGAGAACAGCGTTAAGTGGAAGGTTAAACCTACTTGCATTTTGGTTCATTAAACGCTGTTATAGTGCAAATTCCCTCATTCTGACAGTAGTAATCACAAGGGTTCATTTTCTGGTCACAGCGCTGACTTTTAAACCCCATTGAGCATCTGTAGAATTTCAGTAAGACACAACTCCAATAAATAGTCTGCCAGTCTTTCCAGTGTTAATGTATCTCATTGACAATGGATGGAACATCAAAAAGTTGTGAGCTCATTGTAGATCTTGACTCCCCAAACACAACCGGTGCCCAATAGAGGCTGCCATTTTTTTTTTTTTAACTCAATCCATTCACTAGGAACTTTTGGACGTAATCATTGTCTATATCCTCCTTATAGAGGATGGTGGAGGCTAATTTTTATTTTTGACTATAAATTGCTCATCTATGTACAGTAAATATGTAATATGGGACAGTGGGAATTATTGGGCAACATTTAGGATTAACATTTTTAGTTTTAACAGTAATTTCAATCTTTTTTAATTTACATACTCAGAAATTTCTGGGAACAGTCCATGATTTTCAAAAAAAAAATACCCAAAGCAGGGAATATGATAAAATAACTTTTTTTTGTTAAGTATAACATTTTAAGGATCTCCTGTACCAATTCTGGTGGTCAGTTCAAATATTTTTTAATTTTTTTTTGTTAATGTACCAATCATTTGCCTTATGGATGATGATGTGGGAAAACCACAATGTGCGATGGCGGCGATGATCTTATGTAGACATTGGAACTATAGTCGATAAGAAAAAACAAAGGCCATTACTATTTACAAAGGGGACTTATTGTTTTTTTTTTTTTTTTTTTTATAAATTTAAAATATTCTCTGCTTTCAATATTTTTTTCAAACCATTAAAAAATACTAAAAAAAACCTTTGGAACCAAACTTTTTGGGATTTTTTTAAAGTCAAATAAATATATACAAATATATTTCGATTCAATATTTCAGTTGTTCCTAGGGAATAGATTGTCACATCCTTACAGATGCATTTCCATGCTCAAGCCAAAAAAAAAAAATGGTCGCCTTCAATTGAGTCTTCAATTTACATATTTCAAAAAAATTGCAGGAAAATGTTCAAATCATTTTGTATCAAGGTAATTATTATTCTTATGATTTTTAAACCAAAACATGAATGAAGAAATGTCTCATAATGTTGCACTTTGTGTTATGTTTTTATGAGAAGAATGATTATTTTAAGGTTTTTATATCGAATTTCTGCACATTTTTGGTTGCCTCGCAGTTACACTATGATTGTCTCTTCCTTGGTTACTTTCTAGGTCACATTTTACAAAAGTCTGAAAGAACAAGTGAGAAGCAGAAGAAAGATTGAATATCAGCTGCCAACAGTAATAAATTTACTCAACACCTTTCAAATGCCTTTGCTCGGTTTTTTTTTGTTTAGAGGTTTTTATTTTTCTCTGTATGACTTTTTAGGTCTGCGTTGCTCTTGTGACAGCGGTGAGTGAGAGGCCCTTGGTCGATGGCGATACATTTAATGGGATAAGTATAGATGTAACGTAGTTAACATCCTTTCACCTTGCGAGCCTTGCTTGGGAGGGAGACTAAATGGGAAAAAGGCAATTAACCTTCGGACCTTCCTTTTTTTTCATCCTTCTTCAAAGGTGAACTTCAACACCCCTTTAAAATAATACTGACTGGATGCAGTGTGTCTTACCTCTGATCTAGGAGAGAACTGTAAATGGGAAACGGAACGGATTGAGCTTCAGAGGTCACTTTAGTCTAACGCAGCAGGGGATTCAGAGAGATTTTTATTTTGTAAAGTTCATAAATATCTATGTCACTGATTCAAATTTGAAATAAAAAAATATTTAAAGGGGATGACCAGCCAGATATATTTTTTTATGTTTTATTTTTAAAGGTGATGCTTGTCAAGCACCCATCTGCTATCTTCATTCTGATCTCTACAGACAAGCGATAAATTCTTCTCATCAACCACTAGATGAGGGGGCGTCAACTATAGGCCGAGGGGCGTCACCTATAGGCTAAGTGACTCCTCGCAAAGCATTTCCATAAAGTTCAGAAACGGGAGAGCAGTAGGGAACCCAGAAGACACCAGCAGGAGGATTACAGGGGAAAGGTGACTAATTCTTCTTTTATCATTTTTAAATTATTTGCCCATTCACTGAAGAATGTTGCCCCACTTTATAACCCCTTAAATCTAAATGACCTCCATGGGATATTATAGACTACTAGTTTCCCAACAATATTGCCCTATATATTGGGGGTTGTAAGTTAAATTTGCCATGAATTTAGAAATGCCTTCATGCTAAGCAGCCTGCTACATTCAGCCATTAGATGGCAGATGATGAAGAGTCATGTGACCATACACACCAATGAGCACTCACTCCTCTACAGCGTCCTGTGAGCTATCTGTGCAGTGATCTCCTTTCCCTGTCCAGGGACAGGTATTAGAAGCTGTGTGGCTGTGTTTGGATAGAAGAGACTGCAGAGCAGCATAGGAAGGGGTAACAGCCTAAACATTAGGGGAGGAGAACATTCCAGGGCTGGAGGATAGATCAAGCCAAAAGCTGAGGAAGAGCAGAGTCTGCTCCCTGCACACAGAACCTCATTACAGCCCCTGTGACAGGGAAAGGAGGTCACTGCACAGGTAGCTCACAGGACGCTGTAGAGGTGGGAGTGCTCTTTGATCACATGGTGTATGGTCACATGACCCTTCATCTTCTGCCATCTTATGGAAGGGGAGCGGCAGGCGGCTGAGTATGAAGGCATTTATGCACTAGGGCTGTAGCTTCTGAGCTCATGAAAATGGCGCAGAACTTTATCTGAATATATATTGGTAAATTGCTTAATATCAAAGTCCCCGATACATAATAAAAATTAACATAAATTGGCAAACACTTTTAAGGGGTTTTTACAGGGTGATAATATTGATAACCTACAATACTAATACATACATATATACTCGAGTATAAGCCTAGTTTTTCAGCACAAAAAAAAGTGAAAACCCAAACTTGGCTTATACTCGAGTAAAAAAATAAATAAATCAAAAGTCACCTTTCTGGCTTCCCCCGCTGCGTGCTATATACTGGGGCAGGGGGCTGGCTATATACTGGGGCAGGGGGCTGGATATATACTGGGGGATATGGGCTGGCAGGCTATATACTGGGTGGCAGGTGCTGGCTATATACTGGGGCATGGGGCTGGCTATATACTGGGGCAGGGGGCTAGCTATATACTGGGGCAGGCAGCTGGCTATATACTGGGGGATATGGGCCAACAGGCTATATACTGGGGGGCAGGTGCTGGGTATATACTATGGGGCAGGGTCCGGCAGGTTATATACTGGGGAGGCTGTGACCAATGCATTTCCCACCCTCAGTTTATACTCAACTTAATAGGTTTTCCCAGGTTTTTGTGGTAAAATTAGGGTCCTCGGCTTATACTTGGGTTGGCGTATACTCAAGTATATACGGTAGATAATGGAACAGGAAGCTGACAGCACCATTCTCTATATGGTGGCTTAACTGTATCATTGCAGGTTACAGTTCCTTCATACAAATTGAAGCTGATCTGCAGTACCTGGTCCGACCACTACATCGAGGACAGTGCTGTCTACTTTCTGTTCCATTCTCTGTTTATTAGCTGATCTGTGTAGCATCCCCACCAATTTGTCAATAAAAACTTTTTGCATGGGTTACCTATTAATATTTCAAACTCTTATCCGCTATAACAGTGATGGCGAACCTTTTAGGCACTGAGTGCCAAAACTACAAGCAAAAGCCAGGTATTTTTCACAAAGTGCCAAATGCCAATTTAAAGTAACTCACAGGTTTCAAACGTATTGGCGCCCTGAGGACACCAATACAAGAGAAAGAAGGAGAAATTCGATTGTTATTGTAGTTTCCCTTAACAGGATAAATCATGGGTCCGGAGAAGAGGTTACAATGATAATCAAGCTCTGTCCACATCTCCTTGATTCAGGTCTTGAGTCCTGAATGTTGACCTTTGGGCTGGGCGATGGCCTGAGTGCCCAAAGAGAGAACTCCGAGTGCCACCTCTGGCACCCGTGCCATAGGTTCGCCACCCCTGCGCTATAATGACCATATTTTAAAGTAAAATAACACGTGAAACTTTTCTATTTGTTTTATATATAAATTAGACTATAGTTTAAAACAATGTTATATAAAACATGGCTGCTTTTTGTTTCTTGTGTTACACCTATTTTTGGATTCCAGCCGAATCGGGTTATTACTCATTGATGATACTCAGTGTTACACAGCAGAAGGTGAAGAGAGAATCACAACTGTGTGGCCCTGTTTTATTAGCCGCGCGCTGGCAGTCCTTGTATTGTCAGGAGATACATTGTCACAAATGATACTCACACACAGACAGGTACGTTGGTCTCCGGGTCCAGCCGACACGTGCCCCCATTATAGCAGTACCCATCACATAACTGACAGCTAGGGGCAATCTTTCCATTACTGCAACTGTAAAAAAAAAAATTTTACATATATATATTTTTTTAAATTATATCATTATTCCTTTAACTATCTAAGATTCTCAATTTATTCTTGTAATCTGTAAAAAAATAAAATAAAGTAAAAATATCAGCTGAATGTGAAAACACAATCTCTATGACAGGTCGGCCTTGGGCGATCATTTTTTAACCAGCATGACAGTGAGCTTATTTTTTATTTTTTTTTTCTCTCTTAGGCTATTATTATATTTGCAAACCGTTAGTTCAGATAAACAAAGCAATGCTAACATTTACTTATGCCGTGCAAATATCTAGCCTAGATCCTCCAGAGACAATCCGACATATTTTACAGGCCCGTTCTGCTTGGTATGCATCCCGCAGCCATCCAAACTGCTAACACACCAAAGGAAAAAAAAAAAAATTAATTTAAAGACTTCGAGGTTCGGTTTCTACCTAAATATACCAAGCAAAAGCTGTTGTTTCTGTCAAAATGTCAAACATATCACCGGTCTATTTACAGGGGATTACAAACATTGCAAAGGACTACAAACCAACGTCCATCACGGCATCGGCTGTTATCAAATCTTCTGACATTAAGAAACAAGAATAGTTTTATTTATTTAATTTTTTTGTTAAACATAGCAAAAACTTGAGCGAACGAATCCCGTTGTCCTGTGTTCATGAACTTGGCTAAAAAGCAATGGAATATTTGGGGTGTACGGAGGACTCTGGCTATGATAAGAATAGGGAAGAAGGACCATGGGTTGACTTATCTTTAAGTCTGTAAAATTTGCACCTGTATATTATTTTGCGGGGGTGTGGTCTTGTTTGATTTATATTAGAGGGTGATAACTCTGGCACCGGAGTCTGTTTTTTACAAATAAAGTCTGAAAAAATCACAAATGTATGAGTAGTGATGATTGACCCATTCAGGTTTTGGGGGTCGCTGAGTTTGGATGAACTTTGAACAAAAGTTTGTTTTGGGAACCCAGATATGAGCACCCAGTGGTGACACCCATGTGTGTTGACCCTTTAAATGACACTGGCAAGGACCCTAGGATCATTGTTCCCGTTTCATCATCAGGTAACAATGACCCTAAGGAACATGGTGGCGAGTTCACATTAGCTTTTGAAGGGCTAACCCACAGCACTGACTGAAATTATTGCCAGTGGGGGAGAGAATGAACGCTGAATCTGTACTTCCAACTGTCCGGGTTTGAGGACCCTAACCCACCAATCCAGTTCATGGATTCAACGTTATAATTTTACCCGGTTATCCAAGCATGTCTTGAGCGAGTTGAGGTGGACGATATGCAACAGTAATATCATGTGACCAGGTTGGCTTCATCACAGGTCCTTTAACCTCCCAATATTGCCAAACTGTACACCAATCATATATCTAAAGAAATCACAGCATATCATATCACATCAAATCACAGCAGCCTGCATGGAGAGGAGTAGAAGTCCATGCAGGCTGTGGGGATGATTTTTTTTTTATGTGGTCAGTTATGTGCATGGGGTACAGTTTGCAATTGTTAAGAGACTAAAGGACCTGTGATGATGTCACCCTGGTCACATGACATTAGGCCACACCCCTGGTTCACTCTATAGATTCCTAGATATCAGGTAAGTTTCTAACTCTGATTTAATGGGGATGTGAGAGAAACAGCTTTTAGCTAAAAGAAGGGTGTCAGATAGTTACTAGGGCTCTATAGAAACCGGCTACTAGCTGCATTTTTGAAAAATGTGGTGACAGGTTCCCTTTAAGGATCTGTGTGACTTTGACAAGTGTCAAACTATAGTGTGACAGCATATTCACTGGGCAGAGCATCAACAAGATGTAAGGTGATTGGGGTTTACATAACTAGAACCAATCACGTTGGTGAACATGGTTTGCAAGAACAAGACCACCTGGTCCCATACCACAGTAGCACTTGAATCTGTTCATAAAATGTTCTTGCCGATTCATACCACCACAGGTTTTGTCCATGGCGTGAAAGGTCACAGATGACAGAACAAAGAGGAACAATGCAATATTAGGTTTTATTGTTAGGATTTTACGGAATGGATGATCAATGTATATATAAGTACCTTATATACTCGAGTATAAGCCTAGTTTTTCAGCACAAAAAATGTGCTGAAAAACCCAAACTCGGCTTATACTCGAGTCAAAAAAATAAATCAAAACTCACCTTTCCGGCGGCCCCCGTAGATCTTCTGTGAGATCCATCCGCTGCAATGGTATTGTAGTGCTGCACGACTGGGTGGGGGGGGGAGTTATATACACTGGGGCAGGGGCGGGGGGGAGTTATATACACTGGGGCAGGGGCTGGCAGGCTATATACACTGGGGAGGCTGTGACCAATGCATTTCCCACCCCCGGCTTATACTCGAGTCAATAGATTTTCCCATTTTTATGTGGTAAAATTAGGGGCCTCGGCTTATACTCGGGTCGGCTTATACTCGAGTATATACGGTAATTACTGTAGCTGTTCACATGGACACATGAGATACAGCCGTCTAGAGTCCACCACCTGAGTCGAGAGCAACCGAGGAGAAAGTGAACGATCATTTAAGTGAATATTTATCGATCACTTGAAATTACGCGAAGTTGTCGGAGGTTTTTAAATAAAAGGAAAGTAATGGACGTCGCAACTTCCCATTTTCCATAACCTTGGCGCCTTTTAGTGAAATCTGAATGTCAACTTAATTATTTTCTCTTTACAGAAAAAAAGTTGAATTATTTTACCGCAAATGAATTCAATGCAGCCTTTCACACAGCCGACTACTCCGCAGTAGTCAAGCCTGTCTTTTTGTGTTATGTTCTCTGCATTAGGCGGAAAATGGAGGAATTATAAAGAATTAGCGAATCATCAGAAATCTCATTAAGTGATTTATGCAAAGGATATTTTATTTATCTTTGTGCTGTGTTTTAAATCCATTTTAATAGCTCGGTCTGAAGTAGAAATTATGCAAGAAAAATGTTTCTCACCACCAATAAGTTAAAGGTAATGGACTTAGAGAAACTTAAATGTATTGATTTTTTAACCAAAAACTTTAATAAAGTTATTTTTAATTGGTTGTGTAGGTGAGCTTGTTTTTTCGTTGTAAGGACACACAGGGTGCAGACATAACCCACTGTATATGGACAGACATACCCCACTGTATATGGATAGACATACCCCACTGCATATGGACAGACATACCACACTCTATATGGACAGACAGAACCCACTGTATATGGACAGACATACCACACTGTATATGGACAGACATACCACACTCTATATGGACAGACAGAACCCACTGTATATGGACAGACATACCACACTGTATATGGACAGACATACCACACTCTATATGGACAGACAGAACCCACTGTATATGGACAGACATACCCCACTGTATATGGACAGACATACCACACTCTATATGGACAGACAGAACCCACTGTATATGGACAGACATACCCCACTGTATATGGACAGACATACCACACTGTATATGGACAGACATACCCCACTGTATATGGACAGACATACCACACTGTATATGGACAGACATACCCCACTGTATATGGACAGACATACCCCACTGTATATGGACAGACATACCCCACTGTAGATGGACAGAAATACCACACTGTATATGGACAGACATACCCCACTGTACATGGACAGAAATACCACACTGTATATGGACAGACATACCCCATTGTATATGGACAGAAATACCCGATTGTATATGGACAGACATACCACACTGTACATGGACAGACATACCACACTCTATATGGACAGACAGAACCCACTGTATATGGACAGACATACCCCACTGTATATGGACAGACATACCCCACTGTATATGGATAGACATACCCCATTGTATATGGACAGACATACCCCACTGTACATGGACAGACATACCCCACTGTATATGGACAGACATACCCCACTGTATATGGACAGACATACCCCACTGTACATGGACAGACATACCACACTCTATATGGACAGACATACCACACTGTACATGGACAGACATACCCCATTGTATATGGACAGACATACCCCACTGTATATGGACAGACATACCACACTGTACATGGACAGACAGAACCCACTGTATATGGACAGACATACCCCACTGTATATGGACAGACATACCACACTCTATATGGACAGACATACCACACTGTACATGGACAGACATACCCCACTGTATATGGACAGACATACCCCACTGTATATGGACAGACATACCCCACTGTACATGGACAGACATACCACACTCTATATGGACAGACAGAACCCACTGTATATGGACAGACATACCCCACTGTATATGGACAGACATACCACACTGTACATGGACAGACATACCCCACTGTACATGGACAGACAGAACCCACTGTATATGGACAGACATACCCCATTGTATATGCACAGACATACCCCACTGTATATGGACAGACATACCCCATTGTATATGGACAGACATACCACACTGTGCATGGACAGACATACCACACTCTATATGGACAGACAGAACCCACTGTATATGGACAGACATACCCCACTGTACATGGACAGACATACCCCATTGTATATGCACAGACATACCCCATTGTATATGGACAGAAATACCCCATTGTATATGAACAGACATACCCCACTGTATATGGACAGACATACCCCATTGTATATGGACAGACATACCCCATTGTATATGGACAGAAATACCCCATTGTATATGGACAGACATACCCCATTGTATATGCACAGACATACCCCACTGTATATGGACAGACATACCCCACTGTATATGGACAGACATACCCCACTGTATATGGACAGACATACCCCACTGTATATGGACAGACATACCCCATTGTATATGGACAGAAATACCCCATTGTATATGGACAGACATACCCCATTGTATATGCACAGACATACCCCACTGTATATGGACAGACATACCCCACTGTATATGGACAGACATACCCCACTGTATATGGACAGACATACCACATTGTATATGGACAGAAATACCCCATTGTATATGGACAGACATAACCCACTGTATATGGACAGACATACCACACTGTACATAGACAGACATACCACACTCTATATGGACAGACAGAACCCACTGTATATGGACAGACATACCCCATTGTATATGGACAGACATACCCCACTGTATATGGACAGACATACCCCACTGTACATGGACAGACATACCCCACTGTACATGGACAGACATACCACATTGTATATGGACAGACATACCCCATTGTATATGGACAGAAATACCCGATTGTATATGGACAGACATAACACACTGTACATGGACAGACATACCACACTCTATATGGACAGACAGAACCCACTGTATATGGACAGACATACCCCATTGTATATGGACAGAAATACCCCATTGTATATGGACAGACATACCACACTGTACATGGACAGACATACCCCACTGTATATGGACAGACAGAACCCACTGTACATGGACAGACAGAACCCACTGTATATGGACAGACATACCCCACTGTATATGGACAGACATACCACACTCTATATGGACAGACAGAACCCACTGTATATGGACAGACATACCCCACTGTATATGGACAGACATACCCCACTGTATATGGACAGACATACCCCACTGTATATGGACAGACATACCCCATTGTATATGCACAGACATACCCCACTGTATATGGACAGACATACCCCATTGTATATGGACAGACATACCACACTGTGCATGGACAGACATACCACACTCTATATGGACAGACAGAACCCACTGTATATGGACAGACATACCCCATTGTATATGCACAGACATACCCCACTGTATATGGACAGACATACCACACTGTATATGGACAGACATACCCCATTGTATATGGACAGACATACCACACTGTGCATGGACAGACATACCACACTCTATATGGACAGACAGAACCCACTGTATATGGACAGACATACCCCATTGTATATGCACAGACATACCCCACTGTATATGGGCAGACATACCCCACTGTATATGGACAGACATACCCCATTGTATATGGACAGAAATACCCCATTGTATATGGACAGACGTACCACATTGTATATGGACAGACATAACCCACTGTATATGGACAGACATACCACACTGTACATAGACAGACATACCACACTCTATATGGACAGACAGAACCCACTGTATATGGACAGACATACCCCATTGTATATGGACAGACATACCCCACTGTATATGGACAGACATACCCCACTGTACATGGACAGACATACCCCACTGTACATGGACAGACATACCACATTGTATATGGACAGACATACCCCATTGTATATGGACAGACATACCACATTGTATATGGACAGACATACCCCATTGTATATGGACAGACATACCCCACTGTATATGGACAGACATACCCCATTGTATATGTACAGACATAACCAACTGTATATGGACAGACATACCACACTGTATATGGACAGACACATCACACTGTATATGGACAGACATACCCCACTGTATATGGACAGACATACCCCACTGTATGTGGATAGACATAACACAATGTATATGAACAGACATACTCTACTCTATATGGACAGACATACCCCACTGTATATGGACAGACATACCACACTGTATATGGACAGACATACCCCACTGTATATGGACAGACATACCCCACTGTATATGGACAGACATACCCCACTGCATATGGATAGACATACTCTACTGCATATAGATAGACATACTCCACTGTACATGGACAGACATACACCAACTGGATATGGACAGACATACCCCACTGGATATGTCACCGAATGCCCCCTTCTGCACACGCTCAATAGGTGGAAGAGTGAACATTGCCTATGTTCACGCTCCCTTCTAATTTCACTGTCCTTAAATGGACAGCTTCAACACTAGGGAACCTCCCTAAATTTCTAGACTGCACCATAAAAACGTAGGAATAACGGTTCATCACATATCAACATTTTGTAAGAGGTAGAAGCCACTAAGTATATCTGAAGGAGGGGCAAATTAAGGCTGGCATTGATAATTCCAGTCTTAATATACTTCCACCCATATATGGCTGGATGAGAGGCTTGCCCAAGACTTTTGGCCAAACACAATTATGTACATAGTATGGCAGTTTTGCTCAGTGCTACAGAATTGCTCAGAGTTTAGTTACGAATGGGTCATTGAACCATGGACGTTATTTCAATGGCTTGTGATGATTAAAGGAGCGCAATGAAAGTTTCTGGAAGGCGAACAACATGGATGATTAGTGTTGAGCGGATCCAAACTACAAAGATCAGGTTTGTATCCAGCTTTGCGGATTTGGGTCCCCTGGACCCAACCCTTATCTTCATTTGAAGTTCAGGTCCAGGCCCAGCTTTGGCTAAACTCCCCATTGTTAACACCTGCGATTGGTGCTGGCACCAATTACGAGTGTTAACTCTTTAAATGCGGCATTTAAATTGCTATTACCCCGCACTGCCAGAACTTGCAAGTCGACGATTAACACCCCCTCTCCAAAGTGGCAACACACAGTGGGCCATTTTGCGTCTGAGTTTGGAACTTGGACCCAAACAGTTTATTTAAAATTCGGGCTTAGCCGAACTTGAATGCATCCAAATTTTATTGGATCCACCCATCTCTATAGGTGATAAACTTCCAACGTCCCACAGAAATCAAAGAAGTTCTAAAAAAACTTATCCTATGCTCCATTGATTTCTAATTCAATTACGAGATGACTTATAGGACACCATATACAAGAAGTCCTATGCAGTAAAAGGCAATATGGGGGATTTGTGACCTCCTCCAGTGATCAGACATGTATTATGCAAATCTCTTTAATTAGGAATGCTCCTTCTAAAAGCCAAAATTCAATAAGATAAAGCAACACTACTCATATGGGAAACCAACTCAACAAGAATTCCTTGGACACAATATCTCTATGGAGGGTTCACACCTGGAGGTAACGTAATACGACGCACGGCCATATGTCTACAACTTTGATGTTACATCTGCTGTAGTGTGGAAATAGTCCCCCTGTCAGCATTATTGATGGAGTAATATCAAAGTCAGCTGATGTAGACCGTTCCAGGAGACATTTTCCTTCACCGAAATTGGGATATTTCCTCCAAAAACTGCAGTGGAGCTGGAATCCTGCTGCTCGGAAGGGGGAGAAGTTAAAGCTTAAATATTGTAGTTGGAGTTCTTTAAGCTCTTCGTGAACTCGTACACTCAATATGCCTATGCCTTTTGTCGCAGATGAATATTCATACAAACAATATAATCAGCTTAACACATTTCCTTTTTTTCGTGCATTACAAATCTGGAATGCATTACTTTCACGTGAGCTATGAATATTAAGTACTTCGATTTGCATTTTTATGAATAAAAATGCTGAAGCGAACTTGTGAAGTCTATGAGAAGAATGGGGACTAGGATCGGGGAGGAAAAGCCGAAATCAGCCAGAGTTCTGACAATTTCACTGAGGCACCAATTAATAGCCCCTCAATAGTCAGCACAAAGGGAATAAAGATATTGGCGGAATTCATTTCCATTTTAAAGGAAGTTGAGCAGGATTTTATTTTACATTTTTAATTAATATGTTGTCTGGGTATACAGGATGTCGTTATACAGATGGAGCTGTCTAGATGTACTAACTGGCAATAGGACTACAGTAAGATATCAAACAAAAATAGCCGTAGGAAACCACTGTAAAAAAAAAGTCAAGGTAAAGGTTGTTGCAACTTCAACTTCATCAACTAAGAATCAACTGAAACTTTGCTCCATCTGAATGAAGAGAAACTTGAAATGTGACACATATGGAGGATCTGTTATGCATCCTAAGCATCTAATTAGGCATGGAAAGAGCTTATGTCTTCTATATAGCAGATACTAGAGTTAGCAATTGTTGCCAACCTTCAGATAAATGACAAAAGTTGGCCGATCACTCCGAATAGGCCATAAATAGCTGATCATAGGGGGTGGACAACCTGCCTCTACTGCAATAAGTTGTTTGACTTTGCAGAAAAGCAGAACAAAGCAGTTTGGCCTAACGTCCTACAGTTTCAATTGGATAATAAGCTTCAGTGATGACCCCAGCCGGAAAAAGGACATGGAGCAACACTGGATGGTGCAAAGGCTGGCTGTAAATTAGAAAATTTCCCACTGATTTCAATTTAGTGATTAACCCAAAACGACAGCATCTATAAAGGTATCCGGCACGATGAACCTCCATTTCAAACCACGATAAGATGAACTAGGTTCTCTTTATCGTATACATGCAATGTGTTTTGGCTGGATACTCAAGCCTTTGTCAGGCAACGAAGGCTGACGAAGACTTGGGTGAATGGATATGCCGGTGAAATTTAAAGGGTTAAAATAGTGGTAATGACTGTTGCTAGTGGGTTTTGTGGATTAGGTACTCAAACCAAACTTTTGTTCAATGTCTGGCCAAACTCTGAAAACTCTGTGTAATTTTCTGGAAGGAGTAACCAGTAATCGGTCGCGCTGCTAATGGCAGAGGTAGGTCTGATTGCTTAACAGTGATACAAGTAAATTTGTATAATAAATAATGAGCATTTATTGTCACAACTGGTTTACATAAAAGACAAGATTAAACAGGTAGGACAACGCGTTTCGGGGCGGATTTACCCCCTCTTCAGATCCATAGGCTTCTGTAATGTGTAGAAACATTGTATCAAGTTCTATTCCATTACATATATATATGTATATAAAGAACAATAAAAAATATATATAAAAAATATATAGAGATTAATAAAGATTAAATAGATACAAATAAAAATAGATACAAATAAAAAGCAGTACGCATATTGCGTATACTTTCATTATGGTATAACAACCCTATGTATTTATATATATGTAATGGAATAGAACTTGATACAATGTTTCTACACATTACAGAAGCCTATGGACCTGAAGAAGGGGTAAATCCGCCCCGAAACGCGTTGTCCTACCTGTTTAATCTTGTCTTTTATGTAAACCAGTTGTGACAATAAATGCTCATTATTTATTATATAAATTTACTTATATCACTGTTAAGCAATCAGACCTACCTCTGCCATTAGCAGCGCGACCGATTACTGGTTACTCCTTCCAGAAAATTATCTGTTACTTTCAGGGTCTCCTCCCTGTTAACCAGAGGACGCGGCAGCTCTTGTCGAACTACACCTATGAGATTCCCATCCACACAATCCAGAAAGGCCCTCATTCAAAAATATCACCTTCCCATACCCATGGAGCGCGGTGTTACCCGCTAAAAACTAATTGCTTAATTTTGACGGTTTTTGTTTGAGAGCTGTCTTACATTACATTGCAAGCTGCAGAAAGCCATTGCACGCCAAATCTCATGGCTGCTCGTGTAGCTCCTGTAACAGCGTAATGAAAGAACCAACAACCAGCATAGTCTTTATATCAAGTCTTATTCCAATGTATTTACAAAGTTAGCATATATGTGAACTTACTTGCACATGATGTCGTAGCTGTTCTTATCTATAATACAAAGCCCTCCATGACAGCGCTGACATTTGTCCACTTCACATTTTGGGCCTTCATATCTCATGGGACACACGCATTCCACCCGACCATCATCGGAGATTGTGCAAGATTCAGAATTGACACAGTAGTGGTGGCACACGTCTGTGAAGCCAAGAAACAAGAGCCATGTGATGAACCAGACAACAAAAGCCCAACACAATAATAATATTTACTTCAAAATTGGACTGGGGGATCCAATGATTTATCTTGAGTTTATTTGTTAGACCTTTATATTTCTTGATTCGCCCTTATCTGCTATGATACTTGACTGTATATGTCGGGGTGTGGCACCATTTAGGGATTCTAAAGCACAAGAGTCCCCAAACTTGGCTAAACTTGGGTAGATGCAATGTGCCGATGGGCCCTAATGACAATAACAATTTAGACAACCGTTTACTCCTCCTGTTATCAAATAACCTAATGAGGTTCCTAATGAGTCCGAATGTGTCCAATGGTGCTCTCAGTGTCATACATTTTAGGGACCCATCGAATTCATAACAGGAGGAGAAGATGGTTGTCTTCATTAAAACGGTTGTTCTGGTCCATAAAATTTTTGTTCGCACAATATTCAAAGTATAAAGATTAGAGATGAGCGAGTATACTCGTCCGAGCTTGATGCTCGTTCGAGTATTAAGGTACTCGAAACGGCTCGTTGCTCGGACGAGTATTTCCCCTGCTCGAGATCGAGCATTTAATTAAACAAACACAGTGAAGAACAATGAAGAATAGAATAAAAACAGTGAACACAGTGACCACAGGATCATTTAAGTGAAGAACACAGTGAAGAATAGATTACAGATGTTCGGCACATCTGCTTACTTGTCGGAAGATACACGCGGAACGGCAGCAGGGAGACATCGCACAGCAGGGAGACATCTGGCGCAGCAGAGCCACATCTGGCGCAGCAGAGACACATCGGGCGCAGCAGAGACACATCGGGCGCAGCAGAGACACATCGCGCGCAGCAGGGAGACATCGGGCGCAGCAGGGAGACATCGCGCGCAGCAGGGAGACATCGCGCGCAGCAGGGAGACATCGGGCACCAGGGAGACATCGGGCAGCAGGCAGACATCGGGCACCAGGGAGACATCGGGCAGCAGGGAGACATCGGGGAGACTTCAGTGGAAGAAGAGCAGCGGATCCCGGGACAGCGTATCTCCTCTCCCGACAAGTAAGCAGATGTGCCGAACATCTGTAATCTATTCTTCACTGTGTTTTTCACTTAAATGATCCTGTGTTCACTGTTTTTATTCTATTCTTCACTGTTCTTCACATCTGATAACTTGTCGGGAGATAATATACGCGCGGAACAGTGAAGAATAGATTGCAGATGTTTGCATACATCTGATAACTTATCAGAAGACATTCTTTTTCAATTAAATAACACATTTTATTCCCGAACCATGGTCCCTTTGAAAAATGCTCGAGTCTCCCATTGACTTCAATGGGGCTCGTTATTCGAGACGAGCACTCGAGCATCTGGAAAAGTTCGTCTCGAATAACGAGCACCCGAGCATTTTAGTGCTCGCTCATCTCTAATAAAGATCTAACATTGGTATTCAATGAAAAATGTTTGTATTCAGTGTAACAAATGGATAAGGAGTGATCACTGAAGGGACTTTCTAAGAAAATATTGATGCTATCCTTAGGATACATCATCAATATCAGTTTTGCGGAGGTTCAAGACCCAGCAACCCCATAGAACATCTCCGAAGCTGATAAAAATGAATGGAGCGGGAAGCAAATAGTGCCGTTTTCTGTTTAGTGGCCAAAATGGTACAATGAAGCTCAACTCTTGTTTGGAACTCCTATGCCTGATCTGCCCACTATACAGAGAACGTTGTTCTCTGTTTCCTGTCTCATTCTCTGTTTACCAACTGTTGAGAATAGCTGAACTCGGGGGACGCTGGGTATTGTACCCCCACCAATGTCATATTAAGATATTATTCTACAGATAATTGTCAATAATTTTAGCCTGGAAAGCTTTTAAGCCAAGCATGGGGTAGTCATGGGGTCCATTCAACTCAATTACCCATAGTTCTTTAAGGAGCTTTTAGCTACAACTAAAGTTAAGCCTCTTCTCTTCTTCCTCTTGAAGATTTTACCTTCTTTACACCTCCTCATTATACTGTTCAATAAAATTTTATTTACTGGATGAAATATTGGCCAATAATTCACGACTTCGTTTTTACGGCACCGGTAAAAAAATAATATGTTAAAAGCTGCATCCCCACACTCCTTCTAATGGCATCAAATATTTAGCCCTCTTGAAAACCGTACTTTAATTATGCGGTGAGGGCCTGTGAAGTTATTGTTATGAAGTGATTACAGTTTCTGGTAGAAGCTATCATTAGGAAGAAGATTAGCAGATGACCTAAGGTTTCACCATTGAATATTAATGTGGAAGATCCTCCAAATGAATGAATGCGTTAACGTAAACCTTTATTGTGCGTTTATACAGTGAGGAATGGGGGTGTCTAAATTTCTTTTATTAACCATATCACACCATCACAATTCTGCCGATAAGGGGGGCAGGTGCAAGTTGAGGGGTCATTGACATAGAACGAAAACATTTTCTGAAATTTTATCCAAGGGCCGTTCTTGCCACACGGTTGGATTTTGCTTAGAACTGCCTAAGGTGCAACGCTCTACAGATATATCAGTAGGCTGGAGCTGGGTGTGGGGTTTGGCACATCATATGTATGTATCCACTTATGGTAAATCCCTCCCTAAGTCAAATTGGTGGAGCTCCATCATCAAGAACCTCACAGATCAGCTGTGCTCATCAATTTATACCCATAGAATGGGACAGGACGCAGACAGCTCCATTTCTGAAGTAGTGCTCAGCTCCGGTTATGGCAGATCATCTCTGTATGTGAATAGGAGCTCAGCTGTAGTGACTCAGTCCAGCCACTAAACTGATTATGGCGCTGTTTGCATCCTGTTTCATTCATTTCTTTTATCAACTCCTGAACACAACTGATCTGTGGAGGTGCTGGGTGGTGGACGTTCACCGATCTGATATTTTATAGATAGGACATCAATATCTTTAGGTTTATGTAGTGTTTTTTCCTTTTCTTTTTTCTTTTTTTTTTGCATTCATACATTTCCACTTTTTTTGGCCTTTCATGTGTTCTCTGATGCTATGCACTGGTTTTCCTACATTGCACCTAATTCCTCTTTGAATGATTTACACCTTAAGGGCTTATTCAAATGGCCCTCTGCGGGGACGTACATGCGGCCGCACGTACGTCCCCATAGACGGCAAAAGCGGCATGGCGGAGATACGGTGCCACACAACCCAAAGAGGTAGAGCAAGCTCTATCTCTCGGCGTGTATGCGGCCATGTACCGCTATTCTCTACGGAGGGAGGAGGGGTCACCTCCAGCACATACCCCGTGTGAATGTACCCTAAAAGTTGCAAAAAATGTGCAGTCCACACTCGGTGTAGAAACTGTTTTGCATGTTTGTGCCAAAAATTGAACAAATTTCAAAAATTGCACAAATATTTTTGCAAAAAGGCTCGATTTATCCAAAGAAGATCAGCCCAAAGAGCAGAACTGCTCAAAAAAACCATGTAAACGGACAGAAAGAGAAAAAAATTGGCCATCGGTATAAGCTGGTAGAATGTGAATCTGCCCTCTCTATAAAGAACAATAGAAATTATTATAATATCTGAGTAATGACAGGAAAGCTGCACTTGCAGATTTTTTTCCCCCCATCCTTTTAAATATCAAAGTGCGAACGAGTCCTAAAATCCCATCAGACGCAGACAACGGTAATTAAAACTCTTCAGATGAAACTCAAAGACAGGTTGCTGTTGAAAATAGCTTTGAATAGAGCTATTTATGACGGATTTACCATGGAAACATTGATTGCTTCTGGAGATTGTTATTCTCTTTTAAAATAAAGCCAAAATACAAGAAAAAGAAGTAACAAAACAAAACGCACTAAACGGCATCTACAATGATAAACCGTCGTATGACATGGGGTAAAATGTACCATATGACATGGCTATAAAATGTACTATAAATACCACAGTATACTAATAGATAGTATAATATTATACAATGTAATATTAGAAGATATCATATGTTTTTTGCTCTGTTTTCCCTCTACCCCAGTTGGGGGAATTTTTCGACATGTCTTATAATAATAAATTAACACAAAGGGGCACATTTACTTACCCGGTCCTGTCGCAATCCCGCGACGCATCGTCCTTGGATACGGGTTCTGCCGGGATTCACCAAGGTCGTGCTCCCGATATCCAGTAGGTGTCGCTGCTGCGCCGAGGTCCGCCGGAGTTCACCTGCTTCTTCTCAGTGCATGTGAGTGCTTGATTTTGCGACACATTTAGTTTTTTTAAATTCTGGTTTTTTTTCCGAATCTGTCAGGTTGTCCGACGGCCACGCCCCCCCCATTTCTGTTGCGTGAAAATCTGATCGCGTGCGCCAAAATCCCGGCATAATTTGCTGCAAATCTGAAAAATTCAGGAAATCCGACGAAAGTGCGGCTGCAGAGCCCAAAATATTGAGACCCAAAATATTGAAATTTCGTCTGGTATTTTCCGATTCGCACTTTTTCGTTTTCTTTCCGAACAACGAGCAAAAGGGACAGAGCCTTCCCAGTTCCCTTGTAATGTGTCAGGCATTTATCCAATAGACTTTGTTGGAAGACGTGTATAGACATTCCCTGGACCGATACCTTTATACCTATAAAGTCCAATGGCACATGGTTCTATTCTGAAATCAGCCCTAAAGGGGAGTCATAAAGGAATTACCAACGACAAAAACGCTTTGTTCTACTAGAGGTAGTTATTAACACCTAGAAGTAGATGGGAATATCACAGGGGGCAATGTGTATATGAAATTAGATGAGCATTGGATGATATTAAGGATAAGGTTAACATCTTTCACTATGAAGAGGGTTGTCGAGTATAGAAAACCCATTTTCTTGGTGTTCTGACTTCTTGGGGGCGATGTATCATGTTTTCTATGCCAGTTTTCTGACGTACAAGCCCTGACATCATCGCAATACCCCACGAATCGGCAGTAATAGGATTATAATCCCCTTTATACCACCTGTAAGTGTTTCTGCCCTCTACCTGTGCATTCCCAACAGCCGACGACCGTGTAAGGCAGGTGCTGGTGTAGAATTGTGCGTTGCCAGCCTCCGGTGCTAAAAGGGGTTTTCTCTTGAAAGAAAGTTCTGAAATTTCAAACCCCTAGTAATATTTACCCAATAGAGATATTTTTAACCCCTTACTTTACAATTATCACTCAGTGATGGTCAATGTATGATTCCAGAAGGTGGGAAGCAGACACTTCATGATTCCTCTGTGTTATGAGATCTCATGTACTGAAAATGAGCTTGGATTATCAGGGTGCAGGTTTATCTACACTTTTATTTGACTTCTGGACATTCTACTAGTATCTGACAGATTAGTATGAGACGGATCACAGAAGAAAGATGATGAAATCCATGAGATGGATATAAAATACAATGACATTCTCAGCTCTGCTCCCTCACCTAATCATTAAAACTCACAGTCAGCTCTGCTATAAAGACTTTATCTGTCTGTTGCTTGTAGAGTGAGTCTCTGCACACTGCTGCTTGCAGTGTGTCTTAGCTTGTCTTGTAATGCAGGATGGAGGGGCAGAGATCACGGCAATGTGCAGACAAGAGAAGCTATTCATGAGGAAAATCCGACCACAGTCAGAAGATTTACGGTCGTATACAGGGGCAACCAAAATTGTACTCTTTATTATGTTGTAGTTCTGCCAACTTACGGTATTGACATCTGTCTCCTGTATATTCGGTAAGGCAGTGGCATAGGGGTTGATTGCCGGGCGATACACTGCACGTGCCTCCGTTTTGACAAATGTTGTCGCAGACCTTCTTCCCGCAGTTTGGGCCGGTGTAGCCCAGTGCACAGTTGCAGGTAGGTTTTCCTATAAAAGAACAATTAGAACATTATTATAGAACACTATCAGGAAGAACCTTCTAGACTTCTAACAAGATATTCCATTATATGTAACCGGCTACAATAAGGTTACGTTTATTACTAGAGCCCATTTATCCACATGATTGCGCAATGTACGTCCTTGGTCTTCCAAGACGCCGCGTTGCGATATTCTTCCACTATATATAGTAAGATACCGAAACGTTGTGACCTTTCAGAAATTGTATTAACAGTGGAGAAAATGTTCTTTGTCTAAATTCAGATGATAGATTCGCGTATTTGGTTATCTGGGTCAACGGCAAATCAACTATCCGTAAAAAATATAATAGACCCAATTGTTTCGGGAGAAGGAGAGGAGCTCATTTCATGCCATAGAATCTTTTCTGTGCTATGAGTAGTAAATCCATATGGAAAGATTTCCTTCATTACTCAGACCAAAAATGACATTCAGACATGGAATTAGGAATTTCCTCAGGGGCGTCACTAAAGACTCCGGGGCCTCGGGGCATTAGTCTACATTGGGCCCCGTTCCTCTTTTCCTAATGCCATCCGGCTCTTCTCAGCAGCTCATAGGACACATTGACACAACACCAGCAGCCAAGTTCATCGCCGGGGTCTTAAAAAAATAGGGTCATCGGAACAAAGATTTGTTTTTTTACCGTCTCACCATCAAAATTCTACCGGTATGTTGGAAACTTATCAATAAGAGACTCATCTAACAATGCAGCTTAGATACAGCGTCTCAGCTCTATGTAAGATGTAGGAACATATAATGGCAGCTTAGATACAGCCCATTAGCTCTATGTAAGATGTAGGAACATATAATGGCAGCTTAGATACAGCACCTCAGCTCTATGTAAGATGTAGGAACATATAATGGTAGCTTAGATACAGCGCCTCAGCTCTATGTAAGATGTAGGAACATATAATGGTAGCTTAGATACAGCGCCTCAGCTCTATGTAAGATGTAGGAACATATAATGGTAGCTTAGATACAGCGCCTCAGCTCTATGTAAGGCTGAGTCATATATAATGGTAGCTTAGATACAGCGCCTCAGCTCTATGTAAGGCTGAGTCATATATAATGGTAGCTTAGATACAGCGCCTCAGCTCTATGTAAGGCTGAGTCATATATAATGGTAGCTTAGATACAGCGCCTCAGCTCTATGTAAGATGTAGGAACATATAATGGCAGCTTAGATACAGCCCATTAGCTCTATGTAAGATGTAGGAACATATAATGGCAGCTTAGATACAGCACCTCAGCTCTATGTAAGATGTAGGAACATATAATGGTAGCTTAGATACAGCGCCTCAGCTCTATGTAAGATGTAGGAACATATAATGGTAGCTTAGATACAGCGCCTCAGCTCTATGTAAGGCTGAGTCATATATAATGGTAGCTTAGATACAGCGCCTCAGCTCTATGTAAGGCTGAGTCATATATAATGGTAGCTTAGATACAGCGCCTCAGCTCTATGTAAGATGTAGGAACATATAATGGCAGCTTAGATACAGCCCATTAGCTCTATGTAAGATGTAGGAACATATAATGGCAGCTTAGATACAGCACCTCAGCTCTATGTAAGATGTAGGAACATATAATGGTAGCTTAGATACAGCGCCTCAGCTCTATGTAAGATGTAGGAACATATAATGGTAGCTTAGATACAGCGCCTCAGCTCTATGTAAGGCTAAGTCATATATAATGGTAGCTTAGATACAGCGCCTCAGCTCTATGTAAGATGTAGGAACATATAATGGCAGCTTAGATACAGCCCATTAGCTCTATGTAAGATGTAGGAACATATAATGGCAGCTTAGATACAGCACCTCAGCTCTATGTAAGATGTAGGAACATATAATGGTAGCTTAGATACAGCACCTCAGCTCTATGTAAGATGTAGGAACATATAATGGTAGCTTAGATACAGCGCCTCAGCTCTATGTAAGATGTAGGAACATATAATGGTAGCTTAGATACAGCGCCTCAGCTCTATGTAAGGCTGAGTCATATATAATGGTAGCTTAGATACAGCGCCTCAGCTCTATGTAAGATGTAGGAACATATAATGGTAGCTTAGATGCAGCGCCTCAGCTCTATGTAAGGTGGAGTCATATATAATGGTAGCTTAGATACAGCGCCTCAGCTCTATGTAAGGTGGAGTCATATATAATGGTAGCTTAGATACAGCGCCTCAGCTCTATGTTAGATGTAGGAACATATAATGGCAGCTTAGATACAGCGCCTCAGCTCTATGTAAGTTGGATTCCTACCTAATGGCAGCTTAGATACAGAGGGGTAGATTCATCAGTGTTTCTACCCCAGATTTCTTGGTGTAGAAGCACTAAAATAATCCCAATTTCTTACGCCACCTTCTCGCCATGTGGAGTCGCCCAGCACTGGGCGGGAGGGTGAGCGGGAACACTGAACCCAAACTTCTGGCTGAAGTCCAGGGGTGGGCATTCTGGGACACAAAGCTGCAATTTTTGGCATGGACCTGACCATTACAGTCTGAATCCGAGTAACCCAACTGCTGACACTTCCAGTCCAAGTGGAGGAGTGAACAACGAGAAACTAAGGGACACTCTGAGTGAGATAACTATTAGTTTATTTATTGTTTTAATATTTCCACCTCCCGACCCCATTAAAACTGGAAATCCCCTTAAAGGACATCTACCACCAGGATGAAGGATTGCAAATCAAGAACACTGACATATTGGTGCCACCTCTGGAAGGATCTACTGATCTCTTTTAAAGGGCTATTCCCATTTGGGCGTTTACATTTAATTCAATTCATTCGCCTTATGTAAACATTTCTTCAATTGGATATTATTAAAAAAAAATGTCCCTGTGTGAAGATAATTTCTCATAAATATAGCCATGTGGTCCCTTAGAAACAAGACTGTGTCCTTGGATACGACCACCTCTGCTGGAGGGATTGCACAAAGAAACAAAAGGTTTTTGTGTATGAAATGTCCGGTAGTTACTGCAGGTCCTGCAGCCGTCCTGTGGTAATGATTGCTGAATCCTGGTTGTCAGACAGGGATCAATAGCGCAGGTTTGGCCACCACTGCCAAAATGTGAGGTGGTCGTATCCAAGGAAGCCATCTCGTTTCTAAGGGACAACATGACTACATTCATGAGAAATTGTCTTCACAAAGGAACATTGTTTACATATGGAAAATGAATTCAATTTAATGAAAATGCTCAGATGGGAATATCCCTTTAAGCTTCTTATGCCCTTGTTTTCAGAATAAAAGGCATTATTATGCAAATGAGCCTGAGGGGCTCCAGGCTCCATTGATACCTATGAAGCCCAGAGCCAATCAGGCTCATTTTTTGTAAAAACCAGGGAATAGAAAGCCAAAAGATGATCAGAGGGGACACACATCAGTATGTCCGTGTGCTTGGTTTACAATCCTCCATCCTGGTGGTAGACGTCCTTTAAAACTGTTATGTCACATATTGGAGGATCTAAGAGATCTAATCTGATAAGTGTTTCCATGACAATCATCAGAGCTTTGTGCATGAAAAAATAAAGTAAAAAAAAAGGTAAAAAAAATTAATTGTATTTGCTTTTTAGATCAATTCTAGTTAATGTATAAAAACACTTCTGACATTTTTTTGCTTTTGTATGTGTCGCAGCATTGCTCCGCTGCTCGTCGCCGCCCCATTATTAGTAATTATTTAACAAGATCTTTTGTAATGTCGATGATTTTTTGCAGAAATGATTAAGTTATTACAGTCCTACATAATTAAGAGACGAAATTTTTTTTTTAAATGTATTTATTTTTTTTCAATCCTGGTATTCTGCGAGGCTAAAACTCATTCCCGAAAACCCGTAACAACGCGGCCGCTCATTACTGATCTTATTAATTCGGTTTGCACAAGAACTTTTCTTGACTAAATCTAAAGTTTTAATTACGTCTCTCGGATGTTGCGCTTTTTTAATTAACTGATGACATTTTCCTGGTTCAATTATTTCAGCTCAATACAACTGTCATAAACTTATACATGTTAATTAAAGCCGCCCCAAAACCGATGCCGAGCAATGTCCAAAAAGCTAAACGCAAAGCAAACTGACAATAAGAGCCTCAGCTGCCGGATCTGTAGAGAACTGTAACCTTTGGGCTCATGAACTAATGACAGAACCTGCACAATTATATCAGGATATGTACTGGAGGAAGAGGATGGTGGTAGTAGTCATTAATATCATCATTAAAAAGGCAATACGTCTCTGTACTGTGACATCACTGTGTGTATTATCCTTGTACTGTGACATCACTGTGTGTATTATCTCTGTACTGTGACATCACTGTGTGTATTATCCTTGTACTGTGACATCACTGTGTATTATCCCTGTACTGTGACATCACTGTGTGTATTATCCCTGTACTGTGACATCGCTGTGTGTATTATCCCTGTACTGTGACATCACTGTGTGTATTATCCCTGTACTGTGACATCACTGTGTGCATTATCTTTTTACTGTGACATAACTGTGTGTATTATCCCTGTACTGTGACATCACTGTGTGTATTATCCTTGTACTGTGACATAACTGTGTGTATTATCCCTGTACTGTGACATCACTGTGTGTATTATCCCTGTACTGTGACATCACTGTGTGTATTATCCCTGTACTGTGACATCACTGTGTGCATTATCCCTGTACTGTGACATCACTGTGTGCATTATCTTTGTACTGTGACATCACTGTGTGTATTATCCCTGTACTGTGACATCACTGTGTGTATTATCTCTGTACTGTGACATCACTGTGTGTATTATCCCTGTACTGTGATATCACTGTGTGTATTATCTCTGTACTGTGACATCACTGTGTGTATTATCCCTGTACTGTGACATCACTGTGTGTATTATCCCTGTACTGTGACATCACTGTGTGTATTATCCCTGTACTGTGACATCACTGTGTGTATTATCCCTGTACTGTGACATCACTGTGTGTATTATCTCTGTACTGTTACATCACTGTGTGTATTATCTCTGTACTGTGACATCACTGTGTGCATTATCCCTGTACTGTGACATCACTGTGTGCATTATCCCTGTATTGTGACATTACTGCGTGTATTATCCCTGTACTGTGACATCACTGTGTGTACTATCCCTGTACTGTGACATCACTGCGTGTATTATCCCTGTACTGTGACATCACTGTGTGTATTATCTCTGTACTGTGACATCGCTGTGTGTATTATCCCTGTACTGTAACATCACTGTGTGTATTATCTCTGTACTGTGACATCGCTGTGTGTATTATCCCTGTACTGTAACATCGCTGTGTGTATTATCTATGTACTGTGACATCACTGTGTGTATTATCCCTGTACTGTAACATCACTGTGTGTATTATCCCTGTACTGTGACATCGCTGTGTGCATTATCCCTGTACTGTGACATCGCTGTGTGTATTATCCCTGTACTGTGACATCACTGTGTGTATTATCCCTGTACTGTGACATCACTGTGTGTATTATCTCTGTACTGTGACATCACTGTGTGTATTATCCCTGTACTGTGACATCACTGTGTGCATTATCTCTGTACTGTGACATCACTGTGTGTATTATCTCTGTACTGTGACATTACTGTGTGTATTACCCCTGTACTGTGACATCACTGTGTGTATTATCTCTGTACTGTGACATCACTGTGTGTATTATCCCTGTACTGTGACATCACTGTGTGTATTATCCCTGTACTGTGACATCACTGTGTGCATTATCCCTGTACTGTGACATCACTGTGTGCATTATCTTTGTACTGTGACATCACTGTGTGTATTATCCCTGTACTGTGACATCACTGTGTGTATTATCCCTGTACTGTGACATCACTGTGTGTATTATCTCTGTACTGTGACATCACTGTGTGTATTATCCCTGTACTGTGACATCACTGTGTGTATTATCTCTGTACTGTGACATCACTGTGTGTATTATCCCTGTACTGTGACATCACTGTGTGTATTATCCCTGTACTGTGACATCACTGTGTGTATTATCTCTGTACTGTGACATCACTGTGTGTATTATCCCTGTACTGTGACATCACTGTGTGTATTATCTCTGTACTGTTACATCACTGTGTGTATTATCTCTGTACTGTGACATCACTGTGTGCATTATCCCTGTACTGTGACATCACTGTGTGTATTATCCCTGTATTGTGACATTACTGCGTGTATTATCCCTGTACTGTGACATCACTGTGTGTACTATCCCTGTACTGTGACATCACTGTGTGTATTATCCCTGTACTGTGACATCACTGTGTGTATTATCTCTGTACTGTTACATCGCTGTGTGTATTATCCCTGTACTGTAACATCACTGTGTGTATTATCTCTGTACTGTGACAACGCTGTGTGTATTATCCCTGTACTGTAACATCACTGTGTGTATTATCTATGTACTGTGACATCACTGTGTGTATTATCCCTGTACTGTGACATCACTGTGTGTATTATCTCTGTACTGTGACATCACTGTGTGTATTATCCCTGTACTGTGACATCACTGTGTGTATTATCCCTGTACTGTGACATCACTGTGTGTATTATCTCTGTACTGTGACATCACTGTGTGTATTATCCCTGTACTGTGACATCACTGTGTGTATTATCTCTGTACTGTTACATCACTGTGTGTATTATCTCTGTACTGTGACATCACTGTGTGCATTATCCCTGTACTGTGACATCACTGTGTGTATTATCCCTGTATTGTGACATTACTGCGTGTATTATCCCTGTACTGTGACATCACTGTGTGTACTATCCCTGTACTGTGACATCACTGTGTGTATTATCCCTGTACTGTGACATCACTGTGTGTATTATCTCTGTACTGTTACATCGCTGTGTGTATTATCCCTGTACTGTAACATCACTGTGTGTATTATCTCTGTACTGTGACAACGCTGTGTGTATTATCCCTGTACTGTAACATCACTGTGTGTATTATCTATGTACTGTGACATCACTGTGTGTATTATCCCTGTACTGTAACATCACTGTGTGTATTATCTCTGTACTGTGACATCGCTGTGTGTATTATCCCTGTACTGTGACATCACTGTGTGTATTATCCCTGTACTGTGACATCACTGTGTGTATTATCCCTGTACTGTGACATCACTGTGTGTATTATCCCTGTACTGTGACATCACTGTGTGTATTATCTCTGTATTGTGACATCACTGTGTGTATTATCCCTGTACTGTGACATCACTGTGTGCATTATCTCTGTACTGTGACATCACTGTGTGTATTATCCTTGTACTGTGACATCACTGTGTGTATTATCCTTGTACTGTGACATCACTGTGTGTATTATCCCTGTACTGTGACATCACTGTGTGTATTATCTCTGTACTGTGACATCACTGTGTGTATTATCCCTGTACTGTGACATCACTGTGTGTATTATCCCTGTACTGTGACATCACTGTGTGTATTATCCCTGTACTGTGACATCACTGTGTGTATTATCCCTGTACTGTGACATCACTGTGTGTATTATCTCTGTACTGTGACATCACTGTGTGTATTATCCCTGTACTGTAACATCACTGTGTGTATTATCTCTGTACTGTGACATCACTGTGTGTATTACCCCTGTACTGTGACATCACTGTGTGTATTATCCCTGTACTGTGACATCACTGTGTGTACTATCCCTGTACTGTGACATCACTGTGTATATTATTCCTGTACTGTGACATCACTGTGTGTATTATCTCAGTACACTACATGCCCCTGTACAGTAGCATCACGGAGCATATTCAGCTCTGCTACATGTCTCTATTATCTGAGATCTTTCCGCGCTGGATGTGTCCGGGCTGTGAATTTATATTCTTGTGTTGTTGATTAATCGCTGATGAATTGTGTCTGACAGGTTTATAATCTCCGTCACCTCCAGCCTCGTCGTATTCCTGGGCCGCAGGCGATAGAAGAGTAAACAGAATTATTCACTTACTCAAATGCAAATTGATTTTTGTAATAATAAACATTCAATCTACGAGGTTTGTTTTGTCCAATCAGAGTCTGAGATATGTAAACGCTTCTGTTATAGATGCAAATTTCTATACATGGTAATTGATTTGCGTCTTATGGAAGATAAACACTTATTACAAATTATTTATTATAGAAAGGGATTAACCCCTAAACTACTGTCATGTGGGGCTCATTATACACATCCCACCAATACCATTCATCCATTTAAAGGCAACTTCATAAAAACCTGCTGTACCCCTGCCCAGACGCCGGAACCCTCATTATTGTCTGCTCCAAACCTTCCCCATTACTATAGGATAATCCTTTGATCCCTGTATGAGGCGCATGTGCAATAGAAAATGTAGCAAAGTGAGCCGCGCATGCGCAGATCAGCCCGGGTTTGTCATGTTTCAAGGCTTTTTTCTAGTGTTGGACATTGATTTTTGGGAAATACGTCTGTAGGGAACACTAGAGAGACTATCTACAAAAAGAAGCTTTATCATCACAAGAGAAGCAGAGCTCCGAGACAACTTTCTATTTAAAAGGGAACCTGTCAGCAGAAAGCGACCTAATAAACCACTTTTAGTTTGCTGTGAAGAGTATGGCCCTGATACTGGCATCATCCAAAAATGTTACTTTGAAGTGAGATGTAAATTGCTTCTATAAAGTCAAGGAGGTAGAGAGCTCAGTGCTGAAGTCAAGCTCTCCCCTCCCTAGAATTGCCCCTTTGCTGTAATTATCATCCCTGTGTTGGGGGACATCAGTAAGTGGCTCTCCTGACGTCTGAAAAATGATGTCACAGGGGGCGTTCTAAGGTCTGGAGAGCTTGACTTCAGTACTAAACTCTCTGCCTCTGTGACTCTATACCACTAATTTATATCTCACTTCAAAGTTGCTTTTTCAGTGTTATACCATTACACTGGTCCATGAAGGAAACATGATCTGTAAGGTTTTAGCTGACTGTAACCCTTTAAAGACACACATGCACAGTAGAACCACTGGGTCAAGGTTTATTGGAATTGTCCCGGAATTAACTTTGAGTCCTGCCATCATTTAAAATTCCAGGACAACCCCTTTAATAGAACATAATGGGGCACATTTACTTACCCGGCACAGTCGCGATCCCGTGGCGCGTTGTCCGACGAGGATTTGGGTTCTGCCGGGATTCACTAAGATCGTGCGCCCGAGTTCCACCAGGTGTCGCTGCTGTGCCGAGGTCCGCCGGAGTTCACCTTCTTCTTCCTTGTGCATGTAAGTGCTGATCTTGTGATACAAATTGGTTTTTAAATTCTGTGTTTTTTCCGAATCCGTTGGGTTGTCCGACGGCCACGCCCCTGATTCCTGTCGCTGTAAAGCCGGCGCCAATGCGGCACAATCCGATTGCATGCACCAAAAACACCAGGGCAATTCAGCTAGAAACGGCGCAAAAAGGAAATATTTGGGAAAACCTGACGGAATCGCGGTCCGTGGGCCCTTAGTAAATGTGCCCCAATATAATATTTGCTGGGGCCCATGTAATGAATTGTTGTATTTGGATATACAAATATTCCATGGGACCCCTGGGACTTTATGTATAGATAGGAACACGGCTTTTATATAAGGGACATGGATTTACAAGAAGTCGATTGAAATATCTTCGGTCTGCGTCCTCCGTTAATGCCTGACACGGCGTCTTGGTCCTGAGTGACTGTGCGGTAAGACACATGACATATCACTTGTATAACAACAGAGTCTAGAAACTCGTGGACCATGAAGCCCGACTAGTAGCATTAATCCTGCATTATTCATGATGTAAAGTCTCTGTCTGTTTGTGATTCATACGCCTGTCATAATTTGTCACCAGTGCGTTGTGCGGCCATAAAAAACCCCTCCCCACCACCTGTTATCTCAGTCCCTCAAAGTAATTCCCTCTTACTATACATCTGGAGCCGGAGCAACTTACACAGATTGCTAGATTAATGCACCGAGCTTCAGGGACATTGGAATATTGTATTTATACAATGTATCGCTTAAAGGGAACCTGTCATCAGAGATTAGACATAAAGCATCACCGGAATCTTATACAGTGAGGTCCACGTTTTCCGCATTTCCCAGTGTTGTTGTAGCTTTAATTAAAGTAACGATCATTCCATATGCAAATGAATCTCATACAGTCACGGAGGAATGTAGCTGGTCACAAAAGTCACGCTCTCCCTGCCTCAACAAGCCTCCTCTACTGATTTCTGCCTCTCCTGTAGTCCTGCTCTGTTCCCAGTTCAGAGCAAAGTATATGCACTCGGGTGTTGGGGCACATGTGCACATACCCCTACTCTATTCCCATGGGGAGGCATTCGACATCGAACATAGAAGCAAACATCAAAGAGAATGTGGAAAAGCCAGCCAATTCATACTGAGATGTGCTGCGCATGCGCAAGACGACATGAATGATGGAGAGAGATGTCGCTCAAAGTAAAAATGTCAGTGATAGAGGAGAAATCGTGTTGGGAGTCAAGAGAATCAAGCCTGTATGGTATTTATTGGTGCTGCTTGAGTGAACAAGAGTGGTTTGCTGTAGTAACCAGCTAAAGTATACCGAAATGTACAGTGCATGCGCAAGGTTACATGAGAGATAGAAAGGGGGAATTGTGTTGGGGTCTAGAGAGTCAAGAGACTTTATGGCATTCATGTGGGATTTGTCATCACTCACCTCTCCAGGACTTCTCCCTGGACTATCAGACTAAGACCCTACCTTCAAAATTGCTATTAAAACCCATCTCTTTAGGCAGAACTATCACTGCATGCAACTTCAACTCTCTCTTTACTAACCCATCCTGTGTCCTCCTGGTGGATGCTTTCTGGGAAAACACCAGATACCGAGCTCCAGGCTTCTCACCAGTCCTATTGACCTTGGACTGAATATAAGATGGTGGCGGATGGCTGGTTTAAGCAGCAGCACCTTTATTTATTAAATAATTTTTATTCCATTCCCTTATGGCTGGACCATTATACAATTTCTTAAACCTCTTGTGTCCCCCCCTCATCCTCAGAGACTATAAGCTCTTGTGTCACCCCCACATCCTCATAGACTGTAAGCTCTTGTGTCACCCCCTCATCCTCATAGACTGTAAGCTCTTGTGTCACCCCCTCATCCTCATAGACTGTAAGCTCTTGTGTCACCCCCTCATCCTCATAGACTGTAAGCTCTTGTATCACCCCCTCATCCTCATAGACTGTAAGCTCTTGTGTCACCCCTCATCCTCATAGTCTGTAAGCTCTTGTGTCACCCCTCATCCTCATAGACTGTAAGCTCTTGTCTCACCCCCTCATCCTCAGAGACTATAAGCTCTTGTGTCACCCCCTCATCCTCATAGACTGTAAGCTCTTGTGTCACCCCTTCATCCTCATAGACTGTAAGCTCTTGTGTCCCCCTCATCCTCTTAGAGTGTAAGCTCTTGTGTTCCCCCTCATCCTCATAGACTGTAAGCTCTTGTGTCACCCCTCATCCTCATAGACTGTAAGCTCTTGTGTCACCCCCACATCCTCATAGACTGTAAGCTCTTGTGTCACCTCCTCATCCTCATAGACTGTAAGCTCTTGTGTCATCCCCTCATCCTCATAGACTATAAGCTCTTGTGTCACCCCTCATCCTCATAGACTGTAAGCTCTTGTGTCACCCCTCATCCTCATAGTCTGTAAGCTCTTGTGTCACCCCCTCATCCTCATAGACTGTAAGCTCTTGTGTCACCTCCTCATCCTCATAGACTGTGAGCTCTTGTGTCACCCCTCATCCTCATAGACTGTAAGCTCTTGTGTCACCCCCTCATCCTCATAGACTGTAAGCTCTTGTGTCACACCCTCATCCTCATAGACTGTAAGCTCTTGTGTCACCTCCTAATCCTCAGAGACTGTAAGCTCTTGTGTCACCGCCTCATCCTCATAGACTGTAAGCTCTTGTGTCACCTCCTCATCCTCATAGACCAGTGATGGCTAACCTATGGCACTGGTGCCCGAGGTGGCACTCGGAGCCCTTTCTGTGGGCACTCAGGCCATCACCAGAGATGACTCCAGGTATCTTCCTGCAGTCCCAGACAGCCCAGGACTTGCTGTGCACAGAGCTATTTTATAGTGACAGCTCTACCTTGGACCATTTCCTGCTTTATTGGTGCCTTAGTTGCTGGTATCAATGAAAACTGTGACAGAGAAGAGAGTGTAAATCACAAATTAAATTTCTGTGTTGGCACTTTGTGATAAATAAGCGGGTCTTTGTTGTCTATGTTGTAGTTTGGGCACTCGGTCTCTAAAAGGTTCGCCATCACTGTCATAGACTGTAAGCTCTTGTGTCACCCCTCATCCTCATAGACTGTAAGCTCTTGTGTCCTCCCTTCATCCTTATAGACTGTAAGCTCTTGTGTCACCTCCTCATCCTCATAGACTGTAAGCTCTTGTGTCACCTCCTCATCCTCATAGACTGTAAGCTCTTGTGTCACCGCCTCATCCTCATAGACTGTAAGCTCTTGTGTCACCGCCTCATCCTCATAGACTGTAAGCTCTTGTGTCACCGCCTCATCCTCATAGACTGTAAGCTCTTGTGTCACCGCCTCAACCTCATAGACTGTAAGCTCTTGTGTCACCCCTCATCCTCATAGACTGTAAGCTCTTGTGTCACCCCCTCATCCTCATAGACTGTAAGCTCTTTTGTCACCCCTCATCCTCATAGACTGTAAGCTCTTGTGTCCTCCCCTCATCCTCATAGATTGTAAGCTCTTGTGTCACCCCTCAAGGCAGACCCTCAAGCAGAGACACGAATCATCATGGAGAAGCCGCGATGGGGGGTAGGGGGGGGGTTGTTGAACACCAAATTCTCTCCATGATCATTTTTAGATTTATTTGCAACAACTGTGAAATGAGAAGAACATGGGCTGGAAGCCGATTGGTTACATTGTAAGGTGCCAGTTGTTGGTGTTAATCTCCGATAAAAGGTTCCCTTTGAGGATGAGAGCAGAGAACATAAAGTCAAGTTTGTCATTTTTGATGTCAAGTGCTGATTCCCCCGCACCGGCATCAAGAAAAAACATTCTTATGATGTAATTGGAAATTTATTTGGATTAATCATCGGGAGCAAATAAAATCACAGAAGTGAGAACAACAAGTACACAGAGAGGATGAGGCTCGAGGACAAGTCGTGTTTAATTATCAATATTTACCCAGAGCCGACGCCGTACAAGTCCCTCCGTTCAAGCAGTAATTACTACAGTGGTTCATTTCACATCTTTCTCCCGAGAAACTGGGCCAGCAGTGGCATCGCAGATCGCCCTTCTCATTTATAATGCATCGGCCTCCATTTTCACAAGTCAGTTTGCATAAGTCATCTAGCAGGTAACAAAGAAAATAGATATGAGAAAATGTTCTGTGCAAGGCATGATGGGAAACCTGGAGAAATCTGCAGAGCACATCGGAGTTATATCAGACGGTAAGGCTGGAAATACAGATTCAGCTTTACTGCAGCCTTAGAGAGGACCTTTCACCAGCTCCACCAACTATGACTCTTGGCTTCCCTAATCGAGCTTTGTTCCACTGATTCTGGCACAGTCGGGAAGTTTTTCATGAGTACTGATGAGCAGATCCAGGTGGATTTGGGTCCAGTGAGTGAGGCCAAACCTGGACCAAAAGTCTGGGTTGGTACTCCACAATCTGGCAAATCCGCCGGTGGCTTTTAAAATGGGTTCACTCGTTAACCGTTACCTGCCACAGGTAAAGCCGGACATATGTGCTGCCATTTTTCCTGGGATCTCGCTGCTCTCTGTGACCAGATTATGCCGCTCTCCTGGTGGCTTTGCCCACGACATGTAAGGGAGAACAATGGTGGTGCCAGCTGAACTTCTTATTTAAGACCACATTCTTGTCTGGGGACCCAAACCCGGAATATTCTTGATGGACAGGTCCACTCATTACTAGCATTCACCATTACCCAGCGACCAGTGTCTTGTTTTGTTTTGGCTCTACTGTTACATGGGCCTTCTACAGACTCTACCATCAAAATAAAACATGATAAACCAGGGACATTCATAGATTTAGGTAAGTTAAAACACTTCATTTTGATGGTAGATTTCCTTTAATTAGCACAATTTCAGCTTAGATTCATATGTTAGCTAGGCTTTCTTTTGTCAGATGGGAGGCCCCTAGGTCACATGCACATGACTTTATATGACGTCCATGAGATAGCTGCAAAAACGGCGGTCAGCTCATGGATACGATATAGGTGTATTGTGCAAAAACGGCAGCCATCGCACGGACACCATATAGGTCTATTGTGCACAGGCACGGGGCGCCTGCCTGTTTTTGCTCAGCTCCACCTACCCGAAAATAGTCAGCAATCCCTGCTTTTTTGCACAAATTCATCCACACAAGGCCTTAGCTGGAGCACAAACCCTGAACCCGAATTTCTAACCTTTTGAATGTCGAAGATGTCTCTTAGTAACTATTAGGAGAGGTATGGCGCTGTGCACCCCATCTTAATTTTACACAGGAATTAATCTCCAGGAATTGCCCACAAGACTGAATATCAAGCTCCAGAACGTAGGGAAACTACCGAGTCCTTACCTGCATAATTTTGGTCAGAACATGTTCCGTTTACAAGCACTTTTCCTTCTGGACAACCACAGGTCGCCCCCGTAGGACTGAGCAGACAGATGTATTCACATTTCAGATCTAGGCAAGGATTGGGCACTGCCAGGAGAGAAGACACACGTGCAGTTATATATAATAAGATGTTGTAGGGCTGGGAAAAAACTAAATACAATCCACTCCAAAATTCTGAGCTTAATCCCAGATCGGCAAATGTCTACCAATGACGGAGTTTCCAGTTTTTGACATCTTAAAGGCTCACCAGCATTTTATTGGACAGTTTATACATGAATCATACATCCTTTCTTTTTGTCAAAGATCTTTTCAAAGAAAATACAAATTAGCTATTTATGCAAATTGACTTTTCAGTGTATTGGGGCAGGGCCATGCTGCCGGTGCACCTGTCATCCGGTGAATTTGGTGTTTGTCGATACCGAGCTCCACCTTCATTACACAATGATTGACATCTTCCATAGCAATAAGGCATAGGAAGAAAATAGCAGATATGGCTCCAATTTCTCCAAATTAATGGATTTGTGCACAATGAGCTTGTATCATTACGCATGGCTGGAGGGGAAGGTTTTTCTTCTATTTTCCCCCTTATTTAAAAGTTTTAACTGGAACAAGTCATACAACAAACTCCATGACATTTCCTCTATGAATATACTCCTACACTCTATGACTATTATACACTTCTAAGAGTAACCAAGGATAGAAAATTGTACAACTAAAAGCCAAAAAGTTTCATGCTGCCACTGGAGTCAATTGATCTTTTTGTTCGAAATGTCACAGCTCTGAACAGGACCGGTCACAACGACCCTTGAATCTTGACCTTAAACATCACTTTACATTACAAAAACATTCTTTACATTACAAAACTTACGGTAAGGCTGCTTATAGTGATGCGCGATTAAGACACTTTTTGCTTTTTCCACATTTAAGTTGAGATACTCCATCGAGCCGTTCCCAAACTTCTGTATCCTGAAGACACCGTTTTTAAGACCAGCTCCATAAATGTAATCCTCAAATATGTCTATTCTGTGAGGGTACATCAGTCCTTAGGGAGAAGAGGAGAAATAAGTCAGCCACCAGAGCTGTTTATTAGGAACATAAACACGGACAGGGTTCTGAGCAGAATATAATGGATGCCGATGTTTGTTCAAATGTTTTACAACTCGCCCGTCACTCCATTGTGTTTTATGGCCTCCTAAGAATAAGCTGCATCAGATGTTAAGACCTCCAGGGTCCATGATTATTCTACATTTCCTAAACTCAAAAATTGTTTTGAGCTCAAGTATGAAAATGTAGGTAAATGTGATAATAAGCAAATATATCATATTATACTTTATTAAAGAAAGAATCTAAAAAAACATTGAAATTATTCGCTGGCACAAAAGGAGAGGAACAAATGTTGGTGACCTTTTGGGCCATGAATATACAAAGAAACAGCAGCCAATGTTTATCTGGTGGATTTTGTCTTACTCTACAAAGAGGAAATCCTTTGCATCCGTTGTATTTGGTACTACTTGGAATTGTAGAGAATATTTGTTGTCCAAATATAGTTAAAGAAAATCTACCGTCAAAATCCATCCTGATAAACCAGGGACACTAATTCATAGATCCAGGTACAGTGACTGTGACTTTAATATAATCTTCTAATATTTGTTATCCTCCATCTTTATAAAATCAACTTTTAAAATTGTGCTGATGAGTCAGAATGAGTCTGCATTACCATTTATCTTCCATACTGCAGCTTCCCAGACTGTAACACTGTCTCCCCTCCCACTGCTCTTTTAGCACTACCCCTTCAACTAGTGGCAGGGTGAAGAACTTGTTCACAGTGTTACATTCTGAGAAGCTACAGCTACTCCCCAGAGCCCTTCTGACTCATTAGCATCATTGTAAAAGTTGATTGTAGAAGGAAGGAGGCCATGGATAACACATATAACAGTGATGGCGATCCTTTTGGAGACAGAGTGCCCAAGCTACAACCAAAACCCACTTGTATGTCGCAAAGTGCCAACATGACAATTTAAGCAGTAACTTATTGATCCCTGCTCAATCGCAGGTTTTAATCGTATTGGCGTCCTGAGTTCACCAATACAATAGAAAGATGATGGAGAAATTTGGATTGAAGCTTCCCTCCATGGTCCCCTGAAGAGGAAGAATCAGGGGACCCAGAGCAGGAGCTCCAATGACAATCCATCTCTATCCACACCTTTGGATACTTCAGGCAGCCTAGGGTGTCGCTTTAAAAAAGGGCTGTGCACGTCCTGGGCTGTCTTGGACCACAGGAGGAAGCCTTGAGTCCTATCTGGCTAACTCTGTGTTGGGGTGAAGGCCTAGGTGCCTACAGAAAGGGCTCTGAGTGCCACCTCTGGCACCCGTGCCATTGGTTCGCCACCACTGGCATATAAGAAGATTCCCACAGCCACTGTGCCTGGATCTATGAGTAATGTCCCTGGTTTATCAGGCCGCATCCTTTAACTGTGAAGTTTTTCTGCAGATTTTAATCATACTTACCATGCTTACTTCTGACAACCGTGGCCAAATCGGATCCGTCTAGCCGCACCGTGCCGATGACAGACAGTTCAAAGTCCGCCCAGTAAAGTCGTTGGCCGAAATGATCAACAACAAGACCTGAATGCAAAGAGATGAGAATTTTTTTAAAATTCTTCAAACTTTTTGGAGGCTCTTTGTATGTATCACATGGAAACAAAATAATTACTCAGAAGAGAACAAATTTATGGGAGGGAAAATGTATTCCAGGTCACAGCAGGTTGTTTGCTATCCGTTAAGTTATGCACATTGCTCCACACTTGGCTGCATCATCCGAGCTTGTTGAGCAGCAAATTGCATTTGTTTTATTTTTTCTGCTCTGAAAGAATTTTTTCCCTTGATCTGCTTGGAAATCCGGTGAACGTCGGCCTCTTAATAATAAAACACAAGCTGTTCGTATTCTCTGAGATTTGAACGTTGCAAGGAGGACGGCGAGAAGCGAAGCTGTGTGTTCAGAAACTTAAAGCCATCGCACTTCCTAATAATGGCTTTATCTGAAATAAATTCTTGTGGATCAACTTGTAGCCTGCCGCGATTTACAAGAAACATCACACTCTGTCGGAAAGTGTCAGAACATGAAAGTTTATGCCCGTTCCGTGCAGCGGAAAATTACAAGATTATTCTAAATTACTACTACAAACATAGTTCCTGCCATGTACAACTTAAATAATGGAGGATTTTAAGCCACACCTCCAATAAATCTGGAGACGGCCACATCAGCACATTTTTGAACGCCGTCATAGAAGTCATTAGCTACTTGTGCACCATACTGCAACAAGGTGGATCCAAGGTCCAATTATTCCATCAGGGTGCTAAAACAATTGATGATGTTTGTATCCCAGAAACATTGGGACAGATTTACTTACTCAGTCCAGTCGCGATCCCGCGTTGTGTTGTCCGACGAGGATTTGGGGCCGGTGCAATTCACTAAGGTCGTGTGTCCAATTTCTTGCAAGTGTCACCTTCTTTTTCCTGGTTGCATGTATGTGCTTGATCTTGCGACACATTTCGTTTTTTAAATTCCACGTTTTTTCCGAATCCGTCGGGTTGTCCGACGGCAACGCCCCCGATTACCGTTGCATGCAAGCCGGTGCCGATGCACCACAATCCGATCATGTGCGCCAAAAACCAGAGACAATTCAGGGCAAAACGGCGCAAAACTGAAATATTCAGGAAAACCTGGCGGAATCGAGGACCAGTACAGGATAAGTAATGTCATGTATGTACACAGTGACTGCACCAGCAGCAGCATAGTGAGTGCAGCTCTGGAGTATAATAAAGGATGTAACTCAGGATCAGTACAGGATAAGTAATGTCATGTATGTACACAGTGACTGCACCAGCAGCAGAATAGTGAGTGCAGCTCTGGGGTATAATACAGGATGTAACTCAGGATCAGTACAGGATAAGTAATGTCATGTATGTACACAGTGACTGCACCAGCAGAATAGTGAGTGCAGCTCTGGGGTATAATACTTGATGTAACTCAGGATCAGTACAGGATAAGTAATGTCATGTATGTACACAGTGACTGCACCAGCAGCAGAATAGTGAGTGCAGCTCTCGGGTATAATACAGGATGTAACTCAGGATCAGTACAGGATAAGTAATGTCATGTATGTACACAGTGACTGCACCAGCAGCAGAATAGTGAGTGCAGCTCTGGAGTATAATACAGGATGTAACTCAGGATCAGTACAGGATAAGTAATGTCATGTATGTACACAGTGACTGCACCAGCAGCAGAATAGTGAGTGCAGCTCTCGGGTATAATACAGGATGTAACTCAGGATCAGTACAGGATAAGTAATGTCATGTATGTACACAGTGACTGCAGCAGAATAGTGAGTGCAGCTCTGGAGTATAACAAAGCAGCAATTAAATTCATGTAATATAAGTACACATATGATGGTAGGTTCAGGGTCTGTGATCCAAAATCTTTAGCATATTACTGTATCCCCTGCTGTGGCATAGTGACTATTAGGCTTTTTTTAAAGAACAGGAGCTCAGGTGCAAGTGTAGAATTTTCATCCCCTTCAGTATCGGATACAAAAAGACTTTGTTCCCATGACTTCTGCTCCATAGAGCACTTACTACACTCTACAAAATACACAATATTTGACTTATTGTTTGGCTTCCCTGTATACTTTCCGGTTGCTCTATCCTTATATTTGATGGTTTTGATCAGACCGGGTTATCCTGGGACTTGAGTCAATCAGACATCACTCCAGGAAACCAATAACCTGAAACTATTGTCAGCAAGAAACGGCAATTGTCATAATCCTAAGATGCACTTGATTTCAATTCTATAAACTGCAGGTGATTACCTGGACTCTCAGGTCTGGGCCAATCTGCACCATGAGAGTCTACAATGTAATAACCGTCGGGAGCCGACTTCAAGGGAACATTCCCAGTGTCCTACGAAATTTTTGTTCCATATAATGTAGTTTCATCCAAAAAATAATTTATAGTATTAAGTAAAAACTCACAATGATAAAATAAGATTATAGGAACAAAATAATAATCATAATAATATGCTGCCGCCTCAACGTCAAGTATAACAGATTTCTGCAGAAGGAATTTCTGTTTGATTGAATGTGATACCTGTTGGTCTTTGTAAGTTTTTCTGCACCAGAACTCTTCTTAAAGTTCCGTCCATGGCCGACTCTTCGATATGGGATCGGTCTCCAATGACAGTCCAGTACATCATTCTGATAACATAAAAAAGATGATAAAATTAGGGTAGTCAATAACATCTACATTTTAAGGGAAAAGATGGACGAATTAGGAATATGTATGACACGAAAACGTTGCCCACTAATCGAGCCATGAGAATGAATGGGACTATGCTATTAGACCAAACAAAATGGCCTCCTTATTTTAGAGTCGGCGGGACCTATCGGTGAAACACCATTGGTTAGACAATAAAATGTTTTTTTTTCCATCTCAAAAAGTTACATATATTGGTGGTCTCCTAAAGAGAACACCTGACTTACAGACAACCCTAGTTACAAACGGATCTCCGGATGTTGATAATTTGCCGTACTTTATTCCCAGCCTACAATAATCAGCGATAACAGTTATTAAAGGCGTCCCAAAGAAGCTTTATTGTTAATCCTGTTTCTTTTGACAACCCAACAATTTTAAAATTCAATTGTCACAGAGACCAAAAAAATTCTGGCTGTGGTTACAATTATAAAATATACAGTTCCGACTTACATACAAATTCAACTTAAGAACAAACCTACAGAACCTATCTTTTACATAACCCGGGGTCCGACTGTATTGCCAAGACACGGCATGACATCACAATGAGCGAGTGTCCACTCCCTAAGAAAGACCAGGCTGAAGTGAAAAGAGCCAGTAAAATCTAAGTGGAGTGCGGTGCTACATAGCGATCAATGATCAATAGGCAATGAAAATACAGTTCCATTAATAGTCTAGTGGTCATACAGGGGTACTGCAGCTCAGCCACAGTGACTGCATAGTGTAAGGAGCTATGATGTGCTTCTTGCCTATTGTTACGCACACTAACTAAGTTGTCTTGGTGTTGGGTGTCAGAACCCATCGATATTTATCAATATTTAAAGATTGGACAACCCCTTTAACTCTTTCACAGATTGTACAATTTAGATTTGGCAATGCTTGTGTCTTTATCGGGAAGTATTACTACTGCATTATACCTTTCAATTGAAATTTACAAACAATGCGGCCCAAGAAGGCTTAATTCGGTTCCACCAAATTGGTAATGATCTGTAAGGACGAAGCAATCTTGATGGTTAAATGACCATCACAGGTCCAGCTGCTGTAACTGCTATCTTTTCATATTTCTGGTTGGAGGAAAATATGAGTGGGTGCCACCAGAACCTTCATCAATGACTCCGGGAGGATGTTTAAGCCCTGAGTTCCACCTGACAATGTGACTACATTGAAGGGGTGAAATAGTTGAGTGTAAATCAGACCTCCGAGTGACTGGTGGGGGGTCTCTCTATTGTGCGTCAAAGGGGCAAATATGTATCCCCTTCTCTCTAGGGGTAAATGTTTACTGTGGGACAAGTCCTTGGTTTATTTACCCCACATGTATAACCTACCCTTTTTTGGGATTTACAGCGATTGCATAAGGTTCTCCCGCTATATTGGTAAGGAGTCGTGTACAGTTTGGTCCATTTATTTGACCAACGTTGATGGAGTATCTCAGGCTTGCCCAGTGAGTGGTATAATAGCTGAACCAGTGCATGCGGGAGTGGTCCGTCCAGTAGATATTTCCGGTTACCCAGTCCACAGCGATATCCCTTGGTCTTTTAAATTCGGGGCACTGAAAGACAAATCACCAAGTTGACACTTTTTATTTGAATCGTTCTCGGAGAAAGTCCACATTATTTGTTCAGGCAAAAATTTGGTAAGAATCATTGAAGACCTGATGGACTTTCGAGGGATTGTAGGCACAGCCAAAATCCATAGGTGCAGCTGACTTTGCTCTTTTGTATATGTACACCTCAAAGGGAATCTATTATCAGGAAGGTAATTTTTACTTGATGACAGTTACCAATAGCTCATTGTGTGTTGATTAAAAAAAAAATGCCTTTGTCGTGCATCTGAATAATTCACACTTCTCAATGGTTACTTTAACATTATCTGTCTCCTTGCCAGCAGCCTGTAGTGAGTCCTTGGGGTCGGGAAGTAGTTCAAATGAGAATTGCTTGCGGTGGTGATCTGATGTAAGTAGGGACAAGGATGAGGAAAGGGCAGAAACAAGGGTGAGGAGGAAAGAGGCATTGAGAAGATGACTCATGCCATTTGCACTTGCCCCGGGACTCATCATACACTACTGGCAGGGAGCCAGATAATGTTATAGAAAAAATTAAGATGCATTGGAATTATTCAGATTCACCACAAAGGCATTTTTAAATCAAGATGTCATTGGCTATTGGAACCTGTCTTGATTAAAAAATGACCTTCCTGATGACAGACTCTGGTTAATTCATTAATTGCAACCCACGTCTCAATAAGGAACTTACTACTAATCCACTTCGGGTTTCTTTTCCTCCTCTACCATGAAATGTATTGTAGAAAATCCCTCCTGGGTTGAATTGTGTGCTCCATATAATCATATTGCCTTGCAGATACATGTCCATCCCTGTGATTCGAGAGTTGTGCGCTATACGAGATATCTGCTGATGCTCCATGTTGTAGCCAAAGGGAAATCTGAAAGCGAGGACCTCAGTGTCATTGGCGACATAGAGTATTTGTTCTTCTGTGTCTGAAATAATAACAGATATCATAATTTTACAATTATTACATTTATCCGGAAGAATGGTCTGCACATGAGGAATTATTACAAACTAGAAGTGGTCATGAAAAGGGGAACTGTAGTAGCCCCTTAGGTCGTGGAAAAAAGAGCTTCCCGGTTGGAGACTATGCTAGTAAAGACCCCTTTGCAGGTGTGTGGAGACTTACACTGGCCACTATAATATTATTTAATCCCTTTACGTTGGAGCCTATTTTCGTCCCTTTTTCTGTGTGCAGAGCTGTGTGAGGGCTTAATTTCCGCGCAACAAATTGTACTTCTCAGTGACATTATTTATTATTCCATACCATGTACTGGGAAGCTGGAAACAAATCCAAATGTGGTGATTAAACTGGTGAAAATACGCATGACTTTTTTGTGGGCTTAGTTTTTACGGCTTTCACTTTGCGCTCCAAACGATACACCTACTTTATTCTTCAGTTCGGTCCAATCGCGGTTATACCTAATTTATATAGGTTTTATTGTATTTTAATACTTTTTTAAAAAAACGAAAACAACTTTTTTCATACTGGAGCTGTGTAAGACGTCATTTTTTGTGAGATAATTTTTTTCATTGCTACCATTTGCAGGATGGTACAACCTTTTGATCACTTTTTATAAAAAAAAAAATTTGAAGTGAAGTTAAATGGCATAAAAGTGGTGTTTCGGACACCTCTTTTGGGCACTATATTACCTTATTACCCCGGGAATAACCGTTTTTATATTTTGTTAGATTCTGTATTTTGGGACGCAATGATACCTAACATGTTTGTGGTCTTTACTGTTTATTTTTATATTAGCTTTAGGGAAAGGGGGGAGTCATTTGAATGTTGAATTTTTAAACTTATTTATTTTTTACTATTTTTTTAGACCCTCTAGGGTACTTTAACCCTAGACAGTCTGGTTGTTCCTGCTATAGTATATGTAAAAAGTATATGGCATTTTTGCACCAGATTCATTACAATGTGCCTTCTGCAGAAACCATACAGCCTCGGGTCTTACGAAGACCCAAGGCTGTCATGGCAAATAATCGCCACTCCCCGATGACAATACTGGAAGCGACTATCGAAAACAAGATGGCGGCACAAACCCTACATCTGTATTACTAAGGCTCATCCCATGAGTCCTCTTCATTTATCATTCACTGCTCCGGGCCGTACTATTACAGTGCAGAGTGCGAAGAGGTTAACCAAATCTACTAGACCAGTGGGAAGTCCTCCATAACTGAGGTAACCACCAGTTACCACCATGTGAGACCTGGCTTTAGTAAATAGGGCGAGCCGAGGCAGAGAAGGTATGGTATATCCCCCAATTGTATTGCCATGAAACAAAGTGGAAGAACATTTGATTAAGTTATTTTTCCATTCCACAAAAATAAATATTGACATTATTTTTTCACATATTCATGCACATTCTATGTATCCATAATAACATGATCTGTATACCACAGAGGTGCACCACACATTTGCATGGAAAAACTGTTGGGGCGGATGATGAGATGGATAAAATGTTCTTCAAATGACTGGAAATGACCTTTTATTGTGCATCCGTTGTCTCTTTCTATAAAGTTTCTGTCGCAGGAGCACCGGTAGGACCCCTTCAGGTTGGCACAATGGTGGGAACAGCTCCCGAGGAGTAAACACTCATTGACATCTATAAGAGGAGAAATACAATAACTTTTAAATAGAAAAAAAGTGACTATACATTTGTTTTAAACTTCTTAATCCCTTTAAGAAAGGGTCTAGAGAATAACAGTCCTGTTGACCCCACGCACACAGAGTGATTGACAGAGAGAGTCCGGATTACCCTGCTCATACATAGATAAAGGTGGACCTTAGAATCACTTTGCCTATTGGACCCAAAAAAGCGGATCAGGACTTTTTCCAAACAAATGCTTGGAAAAAACCCCATGAATTACAACTCTTTGAAAAGCTCATGAGATACAGTAACGCTTCTCCAGACTCGGAACATCATGCAACACGTTCTTGGAGAGAAAAGAAGAAACATTGCTTCCGATGGCTGTAAAGACCTTTCTGAGAAATCATCTCTGGCATTGGCTCCAGAAATATTATCTCCCATCCCACAGGATACTTGGAAGAGAATGTTCCTTTTTAATCCTGCGTATCACTAATCCGCGATGAATACATGACAACTTTTGTGTGGTGCAGAGAAAAAAAGACACGGGATGACAATAGTTACATATAAGGGATGGGACATTGATTTCTTTCAAAGAACTTCATGTAACTTAAAGGGAAGGTGTCAGGTATTACAGCATATGAAACAGAATTATTCCCCCACCACCAGACAGTTATTGTCAGTGAGAGTCCTGATTACCCCACCTCCATAAACAGTTATGGGCAGTGAGAGTCTTAATTACCCTGCCCACACATAGTGAAGGAAAATGAGAGTCCTGACCATTTCACCCACACACAGTGATTGACAGTGAGTTTTCTGATTACTTAGCGGCCACACAGTGATTGACAGTGAGTTTTCTGATTACTCTGCGGCCACACAGTGATTGACAGTGAGAGTCCTGATTACTCTGCCCCCACACAGTGATTGCCAGTGAGAGTCCTGATTATCCCGCCCACACACAGTGATTGACAGAGAGAGTCCTGATGACCCTGCCCCCATACAGTGATTGACAGTGAGAGTCCTGATTACTCTGCTCCCACACAGTGATTGACAATGAGAGTCCTGATTATTCTGCCCCCACACAGTGATTGACATTGAGAGTCCTGATTATCCCGCCCACACACAGTGATTGACAGAGAGAGTCCTGATGACCCCGCCCCCACACAGTGATTGACAGTGAGAGTCCTGATTACTCTGCCCCCACACAGTGATTGACAGTGTGTGTCCTGATTACTCTGCAACCACACAGTGATTGACAGTGAGAGTCCTGATTACTCTGCCCCTACACAGTGATTGACAGTGAGAGTCCTGATTATCCCGCCCACACACAGTGATTGACAGTGAGAGTCCTGATTACCCCACTCACATACAGTGATTGACAGTGAGAGTCCTGATTACTTTGCCCCCACACAGTGATTGACAGTGAGAGTCCTGATTAGTCTGCCCCCACACAGTGATTGACAGTGAGTGTCCTGATTACTCTGCCCCCACACAGTGATTGACAGTGAGAGTCCTGATTACTCTGCCCCCACACAGTGATTGACAGTGAGGGTCCTGATTACCCCGCCCACACACAGTGATTGACAGTGAGAGTCCTGATTACCCCACCCACACACAGTGATTGAAAGCAGGAGTCCTGAATACCCCACCCACACACAGTGATTGACAGTGAGAGTCCTGATTACTTTGCCCCCATACAGTGATTGACAGTGAGAGTCCTGATTACTTCGCCCACACATGGTGATTGACAGCGAGAGTCTTGATTACTCCGCCCACACATGGTGATTGACAGTGAGAGTCCTGACTACTCCACCCACACACAGTGATTGATAGTGAGAGTCCTGACTACCCTACCAATTCACAGTTATTCACAGTATATTTACACAATCATATTTGGTGAGTAGCCCATTGTTAACATCTCCATACCAATCCATGGTAACCAACCATTATTACCCTCTAAGCACTTTCATTCTCTCCCACCTTGCTAATAGCAGAGTACAGCTGATTTCCGCAATATTGACTCTTTTTCCAATTACGCCTGCTAGTTTTGCTTTATATCAGCCAAAATGAATTAGTGCCACGTAAAAGCTATCATTACCATGCTCTCGATTATGGTGATCCCTATGGTGAGGGACAGGTCAGATTTGCATTTCCACTATGGATCTTTGTGTCATGGAAATGACTTAGCTAGAACCTCCACTTAGATATACAATCAGTCAGGACGCCAGGTCCATTCTTCTTCTATGGCACGTGGCTGACTGTTCTCGTGGTCAGTGACACTACAACAAGCAACTTCCTACAGAATATATTTAGATGAATATGATATAGAGCTGAATATCTCTGTGTTTAAAATGGCTCCAACTAGCGTCTGACTCCATCTTCATCCATGATTAGTAATCTAGCTTGGTCATGCTTCGCACTCATGGGAAACTTCATGGAAAAAGCTAACCACAGACAATGTAGACACAGAAAAAGAGAAACTACTATAACCAGATGTTTTTCATGTTCTGAACTTGTTGCTGAAGGTCAAATGGTGGACTGGATCCTACGTATTGCAAAGTTTTACTGTTAGGGCCACCCCTTCATGCCTGGCTTCCTACACAGAGGGTTTTTTTCAGGTTTTTAGTTCAAAACTATTGTAGAAAAATGCTAAAAAGAAAGTCCGGCATAACCTATGGGTAAAATTCAACAAATTTTTAGGATATTGATGTTTGTCTATCCTATAGGACTGGAATAACAAACGGAACTAATGTCCAAAAACATCAACAATCCACAATAAATATCTAAAAATGCTTTAAAGGGGTTCGCAACTTTTCAAAAAATCTCTTCCATTAGACATGTCTCTGCATGTATATGCACCTGTGTCTTTGCCTCCTTTGAGAGTTTCACCCTTTCCCTGTTCTCACCATGCTGCCCTCTGCATATACACACAACTTCCTCTCTCACTGTTCTAGGCCATCCTCATAGCGTCACCTACTTTGTCTCTCTCTTACAGTCCGTGTAATTGACAAGTACAGGAAGATGGGAGGGAAGGCAGAATGAGTAATAATCTGCTGCTGTAGCTTCTCCTATTCAACAGAGCTCAGACATGTCAACAAGGAAGCACAGAGAGTCTGCTCACAGTACAAAAGTAAGTAGCAGGACTGCTGAATCACTTGATGAAAATTCAGGGATTAGGCAGTAAAGGCACATGGACAACTTATGTAATAGAGTGACCATCTTCTTTAAGGTCTAAAATCCCTACTAGCAAATAATAATGTGGTTTATAATAGGAGAAGAAAACATCACAAACTCATAAAACAACACAGATATAATCATCATTTGGTGTATGTGCCCTAAAGTTCACTGTGGGTGGGCTGAGGTTCTTTGAATGTTCAATAAAGATAGAAGCCAAAAAATTGAATCATGTCCAAAAGGTCAATGATACAGGAAGAATTTTTCCAAAAATTTCTACTATCAGCAAGCAAATCTTACATTTTATTCCCACCCCCTAGTGCACTTGCAGGCTGATTTGCATATAATTAATTTATGGCCACAAGGATGTTTCCGCTCCTATAAAAGGTACCCCTGCGCTACTTTGGGATTTCTATATTTTAGAGCCAGAACTATTCATCCAAAAAATAAAATAAAATAAAATGAAAAGTAATATTAAACAATGAAAATAGTTCCGGAATTGTCATGGTCTGAAAAAATATTAAATTAAAAAATGATTAAATTCAACAAGTCCCTGTATGAGCGCCAACCCATCCTTATTAGCTCTTCTCGTGCAGATTGTAGACCGGACTTCATGTCCCACAATTCCTAGAGAGCGGATTAAATTCCTCATTCTCTGCTTCTGCGAGATAATACTGACTGCTATAAGCTATGGAGGAGTAAACCAATGCCTTCTATTTTTTTCCTTGTGTACATTCCTAAATTATCTGGGGATTAACGCCTCCCCCTCCCCCCGTTTTATGTGTACAAGAGAAAAAGAAGACCGGTTAATATTGACTCGGCACTGTTGACTGAAATGCAAGTTGTTATTAAAGTCTTCAATATCTTATGATGTTCCCTTAATTAATTGGCATCGTTAATTCACTGCAGAATTAAAATTCTTTCACTCCTTTCATGTGGAAAGCGTCTCGCCTACATTTTGGCATTCTTCATTATGCGCTGCGATTCTTCCTCGAGGTTACGCATGGAGAGTTAACTCGTCCCTGTAGATAGACTGGAGCTTCTTCCCGTAATAAACCAATAGCGTTTAGAATGTAAATCAAGATTTTTTTTTTTCTCATCCGAGCTCAGAGAAATGTTTTTTTTTTTTTTGACATGGGATCTGAAGCACCTACCTTCACATTGTCTGTTCTTCGAGTTTCTTTGGAAGCCGGTTTTACAGTGACAAAAAGCAGGTGCGCTCGATTGATTACAGTAGGCATCGTCTCCGCAAGGGTTTACCTCGGATTCGCAGGAGTATAAGCTCGGCTCTGAAGGAAATTAAAATTCGGCATGAGCACTCCCTCCAATATAAACAAGTCAAGTCAACACAAACAAGATTTTTTATTTATTTTTTTTTTAAATCTCTGGCTCAGTCAATCATTTAACGCTCTTAAAAACCATATGCAAACCCAAAAACAGGAAATTAAAAAATGAAAGAAATTCCAGAATTAAAAAGGAAACATGTAGAGTAGAATAATTTATCACAATACAGAATAAATAGCTGACAAGACATGAAAAATTGGATGGAAAAACATAAAAAATATGAAAAAGCTACATTTAGGATTCACCTTCCTATTATCACCACTAAAAACTATACAGTCTCCATATTAGGATACATTCACACGAACGTATGGGGGACGTATATATAGTACCGACTTATAAACGGTGTATATATATGTCCCCCATACACCGCAATGGCCTTACGGCGCCGTACGGGAGCGGAATGGTGCAGCATAAGTGTAGCACCATACCGTAGCCCGTAGAAAGATAGGATATGTCCTATCTTTCTACGGAATATGGCGCCGTGCGCTGTGTATACCGATGGAGAGGGGCGGGGATGAGCGGCGCTCATTCATTGCTCCTCTCCCCAGCGTGGCGTGCATATATCGTGTGAATGTAGCCTTAGACAAAGGGCCACTTTGATTAAGGACCTTTCGCCAGTTTTCTGTGGGACTTTGCAAGTTCTTTCTAGTGCAAACCTCTTGCACATATATTTAAGAAGTGTCTGAGACACATTTATGTAGCACATGGCCCTTTTGTGGCGCGGCTGTACTAATCATCATGTGACACAAATTTCTGGGTGTTCTAGTGCTTAGTCGGACCGTGCAGCAAACTCCGACAGAAATTTGTTGCCCGTCCTATGTTAAAGGCGCACCAAAAAAAAAGTGGTGCACTCTGCCGGGGCAGTGCAAGGGAGACCAGAAATCTGGTGCCCTCTGTACTATGGACAGGCAACCTGCATATAGTACCTTTTGCACTGTTGTTAGTAAATGTGCCCCAATGACCAGGTCTTCTCAGGTATGGTGCCACCCTTCATCTGCTTCCAAGCTAAGAATTTTAATAATTTATCAACAGAAGGCATCACCATCCAGAACCCCCACAGATACTCGGTTCTCAGTTGCTAAGAAACCGACAACAGAACAGAAAGCAACATTCCTGTAGTGGTCAGACTAGATCACTGCAGATCGGCCTCCATAAATTTAAAGGGATTTAAGCTGCAGTGACTTGGTTCGGCCACTACACAGAGAACGATGCTGTCTGCTTCCTGTCCGATTCCAAAACACAGAGAATTATGCTGTGTGCCTCCTGTCCAATTTTCAGTTTCTGAGAACATCTGGTTTGTAGGGATACCTTATATACTCAAGTATAAGCCTAGTTTTTCAGCACAAAAAATGTGTTGAAAAACCCAAACTCGGCTTATACTCAAGTCAAAAAAATGAATTAATCAAAACTCCCCTTTCCGGCGCCCCCCCTAGATCTTCTGTGCGATCCATCCGGCAGAGGCGGCAGGTCCGTGCGACATCACATCATCTGACATCAACCGCAGCCGCTGCAATGGTATTGTTGTGCTGCACGACGGGGGGAGGGTGGCTATTTACACTGGGGCAGCGCCTGGCAGAATATATACATTGGGGCAGGGGCTGGTAAGCTATATACTGGGGAGGCTGTGACCAATGCATTTCCCACCCTCGGCTTATACTCAAGTCAATAAGTTTTCCCAGTTTTTTGTGGTAAAATTGGGGGCCTCGGCTCGAGTATAAGCCTTGGGTTGGCTTATACTCGAGTATATACGGTATATCCCCATCAATCTGATATTATTGCCTTGCCCTTACAATACTTGGAAAACGCTTTTACATTTGGGAAGAAATTCAGTAGAAATGGTCCAGATGTAGCGGCCATGTTATGGTTTCTGTCTTTTGAAGCTTTTGCCTGTTTAACACTATACAGTATCTACTTTACATATGATATATTTTAGATTATTGGTAGTTTGATTGCTGAGCGTTCCCCATGTGTCTGGTGAACTAACATTGACCTATCTTTCCTGAAAGTATAAAGGATCATGTATCTCGAAATCCAAGGCCCCTATACAAATTAGATTGTTGACCAGTCCCGATAAAATTGGTGGATTTGTTTGATGTTTCTGAGCACGACTAGTTTAAAGCGAACCTGTCACCAGGAATATCAGTTTTAGCTAGTGACAGGTTCCATAGTCTATGCTTTGCTGATTTTGACAATGGCTTTGTCAGTATTCTGTATCATTCTAGTACTTTATAAAACTTTATTTCACATCACCTGGCTCCAGCCTGTGTCTCAGTCTCCTTCTGCATTCTTTCTCTCCTCCACTCCATCCCCCTCCCTTCCCTGCCTGCTCAGTGCACATGACAGGAAGTGAGGAGGGAGCTGGATGAGTGTGGAGGACGGTAGACTGACACAGGCACACAGACTGTAGCTGCCCTAAATCCCGGGATTCACCACATGTTGCTGGCAGGGAGCCAGGTAATGTGGAATAAAGTTATATAAGCTACTGAAATGATTTAGAATGATGACAAATTGGTTTAGCATACATACCTCCCAACATTTGGGAAAAGGAAAGAGGGACAAAATGGCGGCACGCGTAGCGTGCCGCGGCGATCCCCCTAAGCCACACCCCCAATCACTCCCTGGCCACGCCCCAAATTTTAGCCATATTAAAAATAATAAAAATCATCATTTAAAAAAAAAAAAAAAAAAAATTATCCTCATTGGGATTTGAACCCAGAACCTGCAGTGTCCATGTACAATAATAACACAGTGCCTCAACCCACTGAGCTATAACCTCAGTGATTAACAAGTGGAGAATTTTGGTAACTAAGAACTATATACTGCCTTGGTATATAGGGAGGGATCTTCTCAGATTATTGTAATTATTGAGACTATTATTATTATTATTATGGAGATTATTATTATTATTATTATTATTATTATTATTGAGATGATTATTATTATTTTTACCATTATTAATAATCATCTCCATAATAATAAAATTTATAATAATAATAATAATAGTCTGATAATTACAATAATAACCTCTGAGAAGATCCCTCTCTATATATCAGTGCATTAGTCTGTGTCACAGTGTAAATGGCAGATAACACTTCTTAGTTACCAGAAATCCTCAGCTCTGTATCACTGGGCTTATAGCTCAGTTAGTTAAGCTCCTGTCTATGGTGCAGAGGGTCCCAGGTTCGAATCTCAGCCTGGCCTAAACTTTATGTAATTTAATTATATAAAGAGCTTGTGTCTGGGGAAGACCTGGAGACCATATATGGACAGATGCTGATCTGAGCTGATGACGTGGTCCCTGCTCTCTCCACTAAGCCGACACTTCTCTGAAAAGGATTCCCTGCCCGATGTCTGCTCTGGGGAACCCTAGGAGATGCAGTGACCATATATGGACAGATGCTGATCTGAGCTGATGACGTGGTCCCTGCTCTGCGCTAAGCCCGACACTTCTCTGAAAAGGATTCCCTGCCCGATGTCTGCTCTGGGGAACCCTAGGAGATGCAGTGACCATATATGGACAGATGCTGATCTGAGCTGATGACGTGGTCCCTGCTCTGCGCTAAGCCCGACACTTCTCTGAAAAGGATTCCCTCCCGATGTCTGTAGAAGCCATTCTGTACTGTGAGTTCAGGCTTTCAAAGTATTTACTATGCGGACACAGCAGCGGGACACAGCGGGACCTGGGGGGAGAATCCGTAACAATATCATAGCTGCCCGTGACGCGGGGCAGAGGTACGAAAAACGGGAAAGTCCCGTCAAAATCGGGACGGTTGGGAGCTATGAGCATATGCTATTGGAACCTGTAACCAGCTAACATTGACATTCCAGATGACAGGTTTGCTTTATTTGCATGCAATAAACTCAGGATAGATAAAAGTCTGATCATGGGATGTCTGACTGCTGCCCACACCCTACAATGCTTTTAGCTGCTGTGTAGTGGAGACTTTGGACATTGGGGCAGATTTACTTACCCGGTCCATTCGCAATCCAGCGGCGCATTCTGTGCGGTGGATTCGGGTCTTCCGGCGATTCACTAAGGCAGTTCCTCCGACGTCCACCAGGTGTCGCTGCTGCGCTGAAATCCGCCGAGGTCCGCCGGAGGTCACGATCCATTGCTGGGTGCAGGTAAGTGTGTATACAGTGACCCTTTTTTTTTTTAAATGCGGCGGTTTCTCAGAATCCGTCAGGTTTTCGTTCGGCCACGCCCCCCGATTTCCATCGAATGGACGCCGGCGCCGATGCGCCACAGTCAAATCGGGTGTGCCAAAGACCCAGGGCAATTCAGGGAAAATAGGCGCAAATTGGAAATATTCGGGTAAACCGCCGTAAAAACGCGATTCGGGCCCTTACTAAATGACCCCCATTGTCTTGTTCATTGAGCAGTGCCAAAAGTCACATGGAGTCAATAGAGCACAAGGCGTGTTTTCGACCCGTCCCATACACATGGAATAGCTGGTAGCATGGAAATTCCCCATGGATATTAGAACATTTGATGTAATTACTAAAGCTTTTTTTTTTTTTAGCCTTAAAAGACCGTTTTATCACATCCAGGGAGACGAGCATCTCCCTCATCTTGTATTTTCAGAATCTCTAGTGAAAAAAAATTGAACTTTGAACTTTTTGTAAATTTTAAGAATTTATTAAGAATATCAGAGAGGTCTTTCCATGAAGAACCAGAGCTGAGATTTCTCCTGCAATGTGAAGAAAATATTAAGTGCTTTCTCGCGGCTATAATTCGTCCGTCCGGCTCCTCACTACAATATTTCCTGTTTTAAATGCAAACCTTTTAGTAAGAGGTAAAATGCCAGTGCAGACGGTATATCACGCCGCGGACCAGGCCGTATACATGTCACTGCGCTCAGGACACAAGGCGTAAGATTTTTCATTTGTGTTAAAAAGAAATATTCTCAGTAATGCGGATTTCTATCCAAGCCATAAGTTGCTTTATACGTCCCCCATAGCTACAGAGAAATACAATGTAACATACAGAGAAATGGCGAGGACAGAGAAACGCAACATTGGTGTGATATGCAGGAAAACCTATAGGCGACACCAAAATTAGGACCGAATTCCAACATCTACCGTATATACTTGAGTATAAGCCGACCCGAGTATAAGCCGACCCGAGTATAAGCCGAAACCCCTAATTTCAGCACAAAAAACTGGGAAAACCTATTGACTCGAGTATAAGCCGAGGGTGGGAAATGCATTGGTTACGGCCTCCCAGTATATAGTCTGCCAGCCCCTGTAGCATACAACCTGCCCAACCCCTGTAGCATACAGCCTGCCCAGCCCCCGTAGCATACAGCCTGCCCAACCCCTGTAGCATACAGCCTGACCAGCCCCTGTAGTAGGAAAAAAAAATAACACTGTACTCATCTTTCCGACGTCCCCCATAGGTCCTCTTCTGTCTCAGACTGTCTCAGACAGAAGAGGACCTACAGGTGATGTCAGAAAGGTGAGTTTTGACTTTATTTTTTAGTTGACTCGAGTATAAGCTGAGTTAGGGTTTTTGAGCACAAATTTTGTGTTGAAAAACTAGGCTTATACTCGAGTATATAAGGCAATCACCTTGGGAGATCTTCAACATTGCATTGGGCATTATAGATCACATTCATTGCAGAAGGGCTAACACCAGACAAGGCTTCTACTAGGAAGTTTGGGGCCCCTGACTGACCAATTTTGTGGGTCCCTCACAGAATGATAATCTGGCTCAGTTTTAGCATCTAGTCATCATTCACTGATGGTATTCCACATTAGATAAGACCTACTTCAAAAAACTTCACGCCTGATTACAAACAAATCACAAAATGAGTCGCTACCAGGAAAGGTGAGTAGCTTAGATTTGTTAAGGGGCATCCTTCATTTAATTACATTAAAGTGTCTTGTTATCTGACATCACCCAAATCTCATGACCCATTTGCTTCGTAAAGAAGAACCAAGATATGAGTTCAAGCTAAAAATCTTAAATTGAGAATGTCTTGGAATCAACTGGATACATTTGGGTTCCCTTTATTTTAGGATGACCTTTTTTATGGCCCCCATTTTGGAATACCCGATATTTGTGCTAAAATGTGTAACTGTTATCAGCACTTCAAGGCCGAAAAATGTGGCCATTTGCTACATCTTTGTTCGCGTCTTCCTTGGTTCGGGATGTGAGACTGAGGAGATGCAGATTTTCTCTATGTCGCACTCTTTTTGTTGTGTGAACATGGCTTTAGTTCCTGGGCTTTTCTGATGGATCAGACCACACTCATCTCTTCTGCAGCTAAACACTGGAACAGCAATAGTTAATCTCCTTAGATTGACAGAACTCTACCCCAATCAGCAGGGAAGGAGATTCTTCTTCCACATAAATATACTGTACACAGTTTCGGTCCAGTGTCAATAGACATTTATCTCACGGTGATTCATACCCTGCATGTGAGACTCTGCTATCAAATTCCTGGTATATTTTGATCTTGGCTTCTGTGTTTGACTATTCTCCTGTATCTATGACTCTGTACTGCATCACTATCTCTGTTGTGACCTGGATTGTTGACTATTCTTCTGAATTGTGTCCTTTAGTCCAACCAGTTACTTGTCATTGGTTAGAAAGAATATATCCAGTAAGTAGTCAGAGAGAGGTTTTTTTTTGGGGGGGGGGGGGCTCAGTTTGAGGGCTCAGTGTTCTTGTCCATGCTCAGCCATCATATAATGGTTAATCAGAAGATGACATTGCTAGTATCTAAGAGATTAATACCTAAAGGTGTATTCTCATCTAGGCCGTTCACAGCATATCGGTAGGATGTTTCAAAAATGTCAAATAAATGCAGGTCCTAAGATTTAAGATGAGATTGTGATCCACACATTTCATGTAATCTACCATATGCAAATTTATTCAAGTTTGAGAAAATGTCCGGGAGGAAATTAGCAAATGAGATAATTAGCAAATTCCTTACAATCAGAAAACAAGTCTAGGTAAAATCTGTCTAGGTAACTTGCCTTATTTATTAAAATGTTTGTCTACGGTTAGAATTTGCTATGATGTGAGATTTATAATAGAACTGGATTTTTATTACTTGACATAAATTCAGGTTTTTAAGACTTGGGCTGCATCGGGTAAGTCATTAACGCCAACCACAGTCTTGATTGGAAGGGTTTTTATGGCCGCTGCTTACTATGAATCTATAAATACCTGGGAAAAAGTTCTCTGGTTGCTATTACCATGCACTCAAAATATACTATTATTTCCAGTCTCTGAGCATGATTTTGTGATTTTGGTTGTCCAATGAACAAATAACTAATAATACTGCCCCCTATGTACAGGAATATAACTACTATAATACTGCCCCCCTATGTACAAGAATATAACTACTATAATACTGCCCCCTATGTACAAGAGTATAACTACTATAATACTGCCCCCTATGTACATGAGTATAACTACTATAATACTGCCCCCTATGTACAGGAATATCACTACTATAATACTGCCTCCTATGTACAAAAATATAACTACTGTAATACTGCCTCCTATGTACAAAAATATAACTACTATAATACTGCCCCCTATGTACAAGAATATAACTACTATAATACTGCCTCCTATGTACAAAAATATAACTACTGTAATACTGCCCCCTATGTACAAGAATATAACTACTATAATACTGCCCCCTATGTACAAGAATATAACTACTATAATACTGCCCCCTATGTACAGGAATATAACTACTATAATACTGCCCCTAGGTACAGGAATATAACTACTATAATACTGCCCCCTATGTACAAGAATATAACTACTATAATACTGCCCCTATGTACAAGAATATAACTACTATAATACTGCCCCCTATGTACAAGAATATAACTACTATAATACTGCCCCCTATGTACAGGAATATAACTACTATAATACTGCCCCCCTATGTACAAGAATATAACTACTATAATACTGCCCCCTATGTACAAGAGTATAACTACTATAATACTGCCCCCTATGTACAGGAATATAACTACTATAATACTGCCCCCTATGTACATGAGTATAACTACTATAATACTGCCCCCTATGTACAGGAATATAACTACTATAATACTGCCCCCTATGTACATGAGTATAACTACTATAATACTGCCCCCTATGTACAAGAATATAACTACTATAATACTGCCCCTATGTACAAGAATATAACTACTATAATACTGATCCCTATGTACAGGAATATAACTACTATAATACTGCCCCCTATGTACAAGAATATAACTACTATAATACTGCCCCCTATGTACAGGAATATAACTACTATAATACTGCCTCCTATGTACAAGAATATACCTACTATAATACTGCCCCCTATGTACAAGAATATAACTACTATAATACTGCCCTCTATGTACAGGAATATAACTACTATAATACTGCCCACTATGTACAGGAATATAACTACTATAATACTGCCCCCTATGTACAAGAATATAACTACTATAATACTGCCTCCTATGTACAAAAATATAACTACTGTAATACTGCCCCCTATGTACAAGAATATAACTACTATAATACTGCCCCCTATGTACAAGAATATAACTACTATAATACTGCCCCCTATGTACAGGAATATAACTACTATAATACTGCCCCTAGGTACAGGAATATAACTACTATAATACTGCCCCCTATGTACAAGAATATAACTACTATAATACTGCCCCTATGTACAAGAATATAACTACTATAATACTGCCCCCTATGTACAAGAATATAACTACTATAATACTGCCCCCTATGTACAGGAATATAACTACTATAATACTGCCCCCCTATGTACAAGAATATAACTACTATAATACTGCCCCCTATGTACAAGAGTATAACTACTATAATACTGCCCCCTATGTACAAGAATATAACTACTATAATACTGCCCCTATGTACAAGAATATAACTACTATAATACTGATCCCTATGTACAGGAATATAACTACTATAATACTGCCCCCTATGTACAAGAATATAACTACTATAATACTGCCCCCTATGTACAGGAATATAACTACTATAATACTGCCTCCTATGTACAAGAATATAACTACTATAATACTGCCCCCTATGTACAAGAATATAACTACTATAATACTGCCCTCTATGTACAGGAATATAACTACTATAATACTGCCCACTATGTACAGGAATATAACTACTATAATACTGCCCCCTATGTACAAGAATATAACTACTATAATACTGCCTCCTATGTACAAGAATATAACTACTATAATACTGCCCCCTATGTACAGGAATATAACTACTATAATACTGCTCTCTATGTACAAGAATATAACTACTATAATACTGCCCCCTATGTACACGAATATAACTACTATAATACTGCCCCCTATGTACAAGAATATAACTACTATAATACTGCTCTCTATGTACAAGAATATAACTATTATAATATAATTATATATAATTATATAACTTATTATCTAATAACTTTTTTACTTTCAATAACATCTACTACATTCAGAAACTCGGCTGCCCCATGGGTGCTGCATTTTCCCCCTCATTAGCGAACCTTTACATGGCATACTGGGAGGAAGCACACCTTTTTTCGTTTGATAACCCTTTTCTCACGTCCATTGCATGGTACGGCCGTTATATTGATGACTGTCTCCTGGTCTGGAATTCCGACCAGGAGACAGTCAACAACTTTGTCACCTACCTAAACTGCAACTCCCTCAATTTGCAATTCACATTTTCATATCATCCTGTTCATATGCCTTTCCTGGACATCATGCTCACTGGCAACAGCGACACTAATACAGTACAAACCAAACTTTTCCGCAAACCCACTGCGGGCAACACTTTATTGCATGCTACTAGCTGTCACCCCAGTCACACAGTTAGGAACCTCCCTATAGGAGAATTCCTGAGGGCCAAGCGATCATGTACACTAGACAATGATTATGTCCAGGAGAGCAGAACAGTAGAACAAAGACTTACACAGAGAGGCTATACTCGCAGATTGTGCAAGAGAGCACGCAGGATAGTGGACAGTAAAACACGTAACTTCTATCTTACATCGAAACAGAAGAACAACATCCACACCAAATCCACAGTTACTTTCAGTACCAAATACAATAACCAGTTCCACAAAATTACGGACATTATTAAAAAACACCTTCCCATCCTTGAACATGTGCCCATCTTAAGAAACATCTTGCAACATGGTGTTTCTTTTGTATCTACCAAAGCCCAAACCTTGGGTAACCTCTTATCTCCCAATACTTTTTCAGACAAACCTTTCCAACGTCACTGGCTTCAAACTAAGGGCAGCTATTGCTGTGGGGGCAGCCGATGTAACCTCTGTAAATACATACATAAAACTACCTCTTTTACTTCAGTGAGCACGGGTCGTCACTACAACATACAGTCGTACATGAATTGCGAAACCACCAATGTCATTTATTTAATACACTGCTCATTATGTTCCTTGCAATATGTCGGCTGTACAGCTAGAAAACTCAAAGACCGTATAAGTGAACACATCACAGGAGCAAACCCCCGTACCATAGCCAGCACACGTAATTTGTCAGGCATTTCCAAACATTACAAGGAGGTCCATTCTGGATCTATGCATGGTATGCATGTAACAGCCATAGAACAAGTTTTGAAACCCAGAAGAGGAGGCGACTGGAAAAAAGCGCTGTTTCTTAGGGAGGCTTTTTGGATTCTGAACTTAGACACTCGCACTCCCAAAGGTTTGAACTCTAAACAGGATCTCATGTATTTTTATTAACATACAGTTCACTTTAGGTCACATTGTTATCACTATACCATTATTCCCCTCCCCTCCCTTTTCCCTTCCCCCTTTTTTTCCCTCCTTCCCTCCCTCCTTTTCTTTTCCTTCCTTCTGCTTACCTCACAGGTCTATCCCATGCCCGTGGAATGGGCGTTGTCGGTGACATCACCGGAAACCTGTTCCAGGTTCACCACAAGGTGCTATTTAAAACCTGCAACAGATTACCTGAGCTAGGTATGAGTAAGGACTAGTTGGCTACAGTCCGAAACGCGTTACCGCAAGCTCTGTCTATGTGTCACGTCTTTGGTGTATCCATGCCTGTCTCCCTTGCACTTTGCAAGTTTTTAACGATGTTGAAATAAACCATTTTTGGATTTTTTATACGAAAAACGGAGTCACACACTTTCATGTTGCTGGAGCCCACAACCTACGTTTTCTTCAGTTCTTCATTTGCCCGAGTGGCGGTCCACAGTCCGGATTGGACCTAGGCTCCCTTGCAACCTGTCGTTCCACGGCCGAATGAGGACCATCACAGGGGTGAGCTGATTTTCAAATATTTTTTTCTTGTGCTATATAACTACTATAATACGCCCCCCTATGTACAAGAATATAACTACTATAATACTGCCCCCTATGTACAAGAATATAACTACTATAATACTGCCTCCTATGTACAGGTATATAACTACTATAATACTGCCCCCTATGTACAAGTATATAACTATTATAATACTGCCCCCTATGTACAAGAATATTACTACTATAATACTGCCCCCTATGTACAAGTATATAACTATTATAATACTGCCCCCTATGTACAGGAATATAACTACTATAATACTGCCCCCTATGTACAAGTATATAACTATTATAATACTGCCCCCTATGTACAAGAATATAACTACTATAATACTGCCCCCTATGTACAAGAATATAACTACTATAATACTGCCCCCTATGTACAAGAATATAACTACTATAATACTGCCCCCTATATACAAGAATATAACTACTATAATACTGCCCCTATGTACAGGAATATAACTACTATAATACTGCCCCCTATGTACAAGAATATAACTACTATAATACTGCCCCCTATGTACAAGAATATAACTACTATAATACTGTCCCCTATGTACAAGAATATAACTACTATAATACTGCCCCCTATGTACAGAAATATAACTACTATAATACTGCCCCCCTATGTACAAGAATATAACTACTATAATACTGTCCCCTATGTACAAGAATATAACTACTATAATACTGCCCCCTATGTAGAAGAATATAACTACTATAAAACTGCCCCCTACGTACAAGAATATAACTACTATAATACTGCCCCCTATGTACAGGAATATAACTACTATAATACTGCCCCCTATGTACAAGTATATAACTACTATAATATTGCCCCCTATGTACAAGAATATAACTGCTATAATACTGCTCCCTATAAACAATAATATAACTACTATAATACTGCCCCCTATGTACAAGTATATAACTACTATAATACTACCCCCTATGTACAAGAATATAACTACTATAATACTGCCCCCTATGTACAAGAATATAACTACTATAATACTGCCTCCTATGTACAAGAATATAACTACTATAATACTGCTTTTTATGTACAAGAATATAACTACTATAATACTGCCCCCTATGTACAAGAATATAACTACTATAATACTGCCCCCTATGTACAAGATTATAACTACTATAATACTGCCCCCTATGTACAGGTATATAACTACTATAATACTGCCCCCTATGTACAAGAATATAACTACTATAATACTGCCACCTATGTACAGGGATATAACTACTATAATACTGCCCCCTATGTACAAGAATATAACTACTATAATACTGCCCCGTTTTGTACAAGAATATAACTACTATAATACGGCCCCTATGTACAAGAATATAACTACTATAATACTGCCCCCTATGTACAAGAATATAACTACTATAATACTACCCCTATGTACAAGAATATAACTAGTATAATACTGCCTCCTATGTACAAGAATATAACTACTATAATACTGCCCCCTATGTACAAGAATATAACTACTATAATACTGCCCCCTATGTACAAGAATATAACTACTATAATACTGCCCCCTATGTACAAGAATATAACTACTATAATACTGCCCCCTACGTACAGGAATATAACTACTATAATACTTCCCTCTATGTACAAGAATATAACTACTATAATACTGCCCCTATGTACAAGAATATAACTACTATAATACTGCCCCCTATGTACATGAATATAACTACTATAATACTCCCCCTGTGTACAAGAATATAACTACTATAATACTGCCCCCTATGTACAGGAATATAACTACTATAATACTGCTCCCTATGTACAAGAATATAACTACTATAACACTGCCCCCTATGTACAGGAATATAACTACTATAATACTGCCCCCTATGTACAGGAATCTAACTACTATAATACTGCCTCCTATGTACAGGGATATAACTACTATAATACTGCCCCTATGTACAAGAATATAACTACTATAATACTGCCCCCTATGTACAAGAATATAACTACTATAATACTGGTCCCTATGTACAAGAATATAACTACTATAATACTGCCCCCTATGTACAAGAATATAACTACAATAATACTGCCCCCTATGTACAAGTATATAACTACTATAATACTGCCCCTATGTACAAGAATATAACTACTATAATACTGCCCCCTTTGTACAAGAATATAACTACTATAATACTGCCCCCTATGCACAAGAATATAACTACTATAATACTGCCCCCTATGTACAAGAATATAACTACTATAATACTGCCCCTATGTACAGGAATATAACTACTATAATACTGCCCTCTATGTACAGGAATATAACTACTATAATACTGCCCCCTATGTACAAGAATATAACTACTATAATACTGCCCCCTATGTACAGGAATATAACTACTATAATACTGCCCCCTATATACAAGAATATAACTACTATAATACTGCCCCCTATGTACAAGAATATAACTACTATAATACTGCCCCCTATGTACAAGAATATAACTACTATAATACTGCCCCCTATGTACAGGAATATAACTACTATAATACTGCCCCCTATGTACAGGAATATAACTACTATAATACTGCCCCCTATGGGAAAACATATGGGCCTGAACTGTAAGGAAATTGTCATGGATATATTTAGAGTTAATATCACATTCTTCTTTTTTTACTATTTTTGAACAAATTAGTTGATATTTTTCTCTCTCCTTTGTTTTGTTGCAGCAGAAAGTAGAATATAAAGGCGGCAGATAAACCCTAATGAGTTTGCCTCCACATTACCCTTTATAAAGTTCAGCTCTTCAGCTGCGCATTAAATGCTTAAAACTAAACCAGAGTAACATGTACGTTCCGATAATGTTGCACATCAGATTCTTCTCTGAACTTCTCTTTCTAAAGGGCAGAATTGTAAATAAAATGTATCAAACATTAAAATCGCAGGTAAATCTCGTGTTGATGTTATGGATTTTGCTCGGGGTTTGGAGTGAATCGGCCTCATTGTCTGGTAACTTTCTCTCTCCGCCGCCTAAGACTCTACTGACAGGTCTGGTGTCTGGCTATGATACTGCTGTGTCACTGCATCTGTCTGTGGAAGCAAAATTAGATTGTGAGCTCCAGTGGAGCAGGATGCCGCTCCCGGCACAGAGCACGCCTGTCAGTCAGTTATGAATAAAACATGAAAAGTTACAGAAAACGGCATCATAGGAATTGTTTCTCTGTGTAGACGGCTATAGAAGGGAAGCTGAGCTGTATAGGTGAACACATATAGGTATGGACTGAACTGTATATCTAATGACAAGTCCATACACCCTTAGAGGGGATGTCCAGGAATTACTATTGATCTATAATGTACCGTATATACTCGAGTATAAGCCGAACCAAGTATAAGCCGAGGCCCTAATTTTACCACAAAAACCTGGTAAAACCTATATATTTTTTACTCGAGTATAAGCCGAGTTTGGGTTTTCAGCACAATTTTTGTGCTGAAAAACTATGCTTATACTCGAGTATATAAGGTATCTAATTCCCAAGGGGCAATACCGCACATAACCTGTGTGGCCTGTCATTAAAGAGAACCTGTCACCAGAAATGTGATTTTTAGCTGGTGACAGGTTCCAATAGCCTATGGCAGTGGTGGCGAACCTATGGCACGGGTGCCAGAGGCGGCACTCGGAGCCCTTTCTGTGTGCACCCAGGCCATCAACCCAGAATGGAGTTCACCAGACAGGACTCAAAGAATCTTTCTACAATGATAGATTAATTTGCCCTCCTCCTTTCAACTGCGTTGGTGTCTTTAGGAGGCTGAACGATTGAAAGTTGTCAAGGAACAAGAAAAAATAAATTACTGCTTAAATTGCTGCGCTGGCACTTTGCAATAAATAAGTGGCTTTTGGTTGAAGTTTGGGCACTCAGGCTCTAAAAGGTTCTCCATCACTGGTCTATGCTAAGCTGATAGTGGGGCACATTAACTTACCTGGCCGGAGGAGTTCACCGAAAGTGCAAAGTCACAGCTTCCCTTTTAAATATTCATGAGGACTGTTAAAATGAAAGCCGAGCTGTGATTGGTTGCCATGGGCAACTGGAAATATTCTGACTTTCAGACACTTGATAAATCTGCCCAAACGTGAAAGTTAAATTCCCCGCTCAGTCCGAATCCGTCGGTCCGCCTGGCTGATTTCCAACGCATGAAAGCCACGCCACTCCGTCAAAAACCGATCTTGCAGCACAATCCCCTGTAAAACACCTGTCACAGCCACGCGAATCCCGAAAACAATGAAAAATACGACAAAAGTGCTGCTGCGGACCCTTAGTAATTAAGCCCCAATATCTTTGTCAGCCTCTGTAGGGGGGAGGAGAGAAAAATTACACGAGGAGACACAGTCTCACACAAGCTGCAGCTCAGCTGCCCCTTTCTCAGGACTCGCCACATAATGCTGGCAGGGAGCCAGGTAGTGTAAAATAAACTATTAAAAAGTACTGAAATTATTCAAAATGCTGAGAAAGAAATTTTTAAAAGCAGCATAACATTGGCTATTGGAACCTAGCTAAAAATTACATGCCTGGTGACAGGTGCCTTTTAACCCCTTCCCACCAATGCCCCTTTTTCATTTTTGCATTTGCATTTTTTACTCCCCTCCATTAAAAATCCATAACTTTTTGTTTTCTGCATTAAAAAATGTGACAGCAATTAATATGTGATGCCATGTACCGGAAAGCAGGAAAAAAATTACAAATTAAGTGAAATTGAGAAAGGGTACCTTCCCTTTGTCCTTTAAGTGAGTATGATCACGGAGACATAAAATTTGTGTAGATTTTTTTGAAAAAAAAAATTAGTTTTTTTTTCAGATCCATTGACTTTTATGGAGGTCCATGGTCCACATGTGAGACAAAAAAGTGCATGCTCAAATTATTTTCTCACAGTCTGCGCATCAGTGAAAAAAACAACAAGTGAACAGACCAATAGAAATCAATGGATCAGTATAACATACTGATGTTAAAAGACCCATCAGATCGAGTCCTTAAAGCATAACTGTAAGCCAGAAAGAGCCTTTGAAAACAATTCCAGCAATTCCTGTATCATGCTGCTAGCTTTTTCCTAGCCTGTGCTATAGTGCTAATAGATAAAGGCTAATAATCAGTAAAATCCTTTCAGCTTTTCCTGAAGGGGGTGGGACTTCCTGGCTGTGACATCAGCTCAGGGCACTGAAGCCAGAGAACTCAGGTAATTCATAAGAATCAGAACAGCGTGTCTATAATTGGACAACCAGAAGCATGTGATGAGTCACATGCTTGTGACATCACTCAAGGTCCTTTGCCAGAACACTAAGCCTTTCATGTGAATCAGGACACCATGTTTGTAATAGGACGACCTAAAGCATGTCACATCACCCGAGGTCCTATTTTCTTGCACTTTTCTACCACAGCCCCTCCCAACAAGCCTCCTCTCATCTCTAGCTGTTCCATACGGTTTCCAAAGGTGACCAGAAAGCATGGCAAAGGAAGAGTAGCCTGGGGAACAAGGTAAAGCCTCTGCTAGTAGCTAAACACCTGCAGAAAGCTAATTAGAGTAAATTAGAGAATTGCTAATTTTTGTTTAGTGCACAGTTAGGCAAAAGTTTTTACACTTTACAGTCAATGTTAATCCTACTCAATTATGGTACGGGTTTTCAGCAACAAAATCTGTGCATAAAATCCACACGTAATCCACAGTATGTGCAAATAGTCAAGTGAATGAAGTGGCATCCTGCAAAAGAAGGCTCTGCTGCACTCAAACAGGGAACATGGGATTATTTGGGGTTCTAGGGGTGGGACCCCTGTAATTATATTCTTACATCGAATTTACAATTATAAAAAATGATCTGCATATAGTAGCTGTACGCAAATTTTTAATCCTAAATTGCACGTCTGTCCTGACAGTAAAAGGTTCTTCCTTTTATCACATGGGCCTAAACACCTTTTAATAATCAGCATTTTCTATGTAATTAAATGTCTTTTTTTTCCCATATATTCTGATTATTCCAGTATATTGCCGGAGAGGGATGTATTTCAGGGTAATTGAGATTGTCTGGGCATGGAATTAACTCCCTCTCTGCTTTCAGCCATTAATTGCATTATTCCACGTCTCACTAACTTCAGGCCTCCTGCATGTTAAATGCTTGGTTTATAGTATGAAGAAGACGTCCTGGTGTCAATCCGGGAAATAAAAAAAAAAAAAATTGCGATTTTGGATTTTTATTTTGGTTTGGTTATTGCTTTTGACTTGTTAGAACAGAATCTTTCTGCAAGAGTCTTCATTTGTCTTGAGATACATAAACATGTAGGGATTTTTTTTGTAGTAATGAATTCACGGTCCAGCCAGGGATTTTTTTTTACATGATTTTAACATTTGGAAGAAAATGTTAAAAAAAAAAAAAAAATTAAAGTATACATAATCTTTCGGTGCATCCAGTGTTTGTAGACAAGGAGTAACATTTTATATGGCTCTTAAGTTACTTGTATTTTTCATTCTCCAGCAATTCTCATGTCTGCAGCTTTACCTGTGAGTTTGAAGTCCTCTCTGTGCTGGTGAATGGAGACCTAGCTGCTGTGACTCACTCCTCACCACACACTCTGCTCCGAGCTTCATCTGACACCTTAGTCAGCTTCTGTCTTTCTTGCTAGATGTCTCGTGATCAAATTCAGAAGCAATATCAGAGTGAGGCCAGAAGTACACAACAGTATGGGCATGCGGGCCACAAACATCGGGCCAGGTAGCCCGGCTGACATTGGCTGGTGAGCACCACTCACCCCTGTGATGTCAATTGAAAAAAACTGGCCACACCGCAACATAGGAAGGAATATAATCTGCTCTGTTATTTGCAAAGTGATCTTACTGAATACACTGAAGTTAAACTGAAATACCACATAAAACTTGCAGACTGGAGTGATGTTGTTTTTGGACATAAATATATGACTGTTAATACCAACACAACGCTAGGGAACCTGTCTGTTAAACTAACCCACAATAGCTAAACATATCTTTGAAAACTGCCATTATACAGCAATACAACTATCCCTATATTGATCCTCCTCATGCCTGTAAAGTTTCATAGTTCGTTCAAAAAGATGACTCACCAACTATGCAAATGCCCACATGTGAGTCCCATGATCATTTGTGTTGAATCCGGCATATTTGAGTCCTTCCAGCTCAACCATGTCTCCAGCTCAACTAAACTTATCTTTGAAAACTGCTCTCATACAGCCACTATCCCTATATTGCTCCTCTCCATGTCTGTAAAGTTCCACAGTCCATGTTCAGATTCATGTTCTTTTACCTCTTCATGCTTCTCTTCAGTTGATTGAACTGGACACTACTGAATCATTCCCCCCTCCCTCAGGAATGAGAGAGACACTGGCTGTGTGACTCACTGGAGCGCATTTCTGAAAGAAGGTGGAATGAGGGAGCTGGTTTCTCTTTACTGAGTCAGTCACACATACACAGACAACGCCTCTCTCATGTCTGAGGGAGAGGTGAATGATACAGTAGAGTCCAGTTCAATCAACTGAAGAGAAGCATGAAGAGGTAGAAGAACATGAATCTGAACATGGACTGTGGAACTTTACAGGCATGGAGATGAGCAATATAGGGATAGTGGCTGTATGAGAGCAGTTTTCAAAGATAAGTTTAGTTAGTGTGGGTTAGTTTATCTGAGCTATTCCCTTTAAATCTATTGTGCAATAATTCTTAATCATTTATGACTGTTAGACTGTATAGTTATATAATGCCACCCCTTACAATAACTTAAGGCAATGTGGCCGTCTCAAAGGACAAACATTTTTTGAACGGAAAATGAAAATGAAAAACCGCACCTGTTTTGCAGCCTCGCTCGTCACTACCATCCCCACAGTCATCATACTGGTCGCACTGCAGATCGGAGGCTACGCACTTCTTATTATTGCAGGTGAACTCCTCCTTTTTGCAAGGTCTCGCTTTCTGCCTTGTTCCTACAAACATTTTAACACAAACAAAATAAATCACAATTAGCGTTTTTTTCCCCTCATTAAGATGCAGCCGGCATGTGGAGCCACTGACCAAGAAGCAGAAAGGCTCCTCATGCGTTACAAATATAATTGTTAAAGCACCTAATTTATAGAGCACATAAACTTTCAATTAAGACTTCAATTAAGGTCAATTATGTTTTTTTACTGAAGGTTCCTCTCGAATTACATTAATTTAGTCCCGGAGCCACATAGGGTAAATTCCACGTACCACAATGCGCCTCATCGGAGTTATCTCCGCACTCATCCAGCTCATTGCAAATCTGCTCCTTCCTCAGACACACGCGGTCATTATGACACCGGAAAGGTCTGCTCGACGGGCAAGGAAATTTGACTTGGAAATAAAAATGTCAAATACACAAAGTCAATATTACGAAACTTTTAATTAAAAAAAAAAAAAAATTGGACACAGAATATAATAAGATGTTATGTAACTATTCACTCGCAACATCACGTGAATTTTGAGACATAAAGACCCTGTATGTGCCCCCTTAAAGAGGTCCTCCCACAATTGAAATTTGGAAAATGGAGCATTAAGAAACATGCTCAACCCGCCATTTCAGTCAATTAGTTGAAATGGTTCCCCTGTTCTTTTGAACTGTTGGGGGTACATTCTGGTTTTCGGAGGGGTCCGATCAGTTGGACCCCCACTGATTATAATATTATCCCCTATCCACAGAATTAAAACTTAGGACAGCCCCTTTAACTTTTACTATTACGTTTACGTTGTTGACAAAGTTTGTTGATTCACTTCTTGTTGATTCACTATTTAGAGTTTCATCCGCTATTTGATGCCTTGTTTTTTCTAGTATGGGCTCCACTTTTTGAACATCATTTTTAGGTTATGATGGCATTTCTTGAGTTCATGTTTTCTTATTTTACTTAAGGTGCACAAAATATGAATTCCATCATTTATTTTAATGTTATGACTGCCGTATTTTTTTCTTCCATAGTAGCGAGTTGTTGAACTAGATCATTGTCAGTGTCACTTGGAACAATTGGCAGACTTGGCCATACAGTACATTGGTAGAGTTTTAGGATACCTATATATTGTGTGGACAGTTTTCTCACCAGATTTCTCACCAACCCTACAAACCATCTCCAAAACATTCAATTTTTACAATATGTTCCAGTCTACAATATTTCTCATATAAATAGTAACCCAATAACCCAAATGCCCATATAATAAGAGCCAGAGTGCAGACATGTTGGCATGTAGAGGAAGCTTAGGAATGTAGATATCATACCACACATTTCAGGCACTTCATCAGAGTTGTCTCCGCAGTCATCTTCCCCATCACAAAGCCATAGACGCAGCTTACACAGGGTGTTATTGCACAGGAACTCATCGGCTCTGCAGATGTTTTCCCCTTAAAGAGAAATGACCCTTATTAATGTAAGTATTCATGTGAAATAATGAGACATGACCACGTACCAAAAACAGACAAAGAATCTGTATCCTAATTAGTTTCATGGTTTACAGATACCATTGAGGATACATACTGCCCAAGGCAACGGGACATTGGTTGGGTTGTTAGTTCTTCCTTGGGTAGGCAAATCAATAACTAACTAAAAGGAAGCCCCATCACTTGATAACCACATCCCTGACCCTTATTGTGCTGTGAAGCCTACAAGGTCGTTGTTTACCCTATCATTGGTCTATATACATTTTCAAACAGGGAGAAATCCAAAAAGGAATCCAGCATCCAGGCAAAAAGTGAAAATATAAAATCCGGCACTTTATTGAAAAAGGGTTAAAAATGTAATATTCAAAAGTCACAAATACTAACGCGTTTCGGACCGCACACGGTCCTTAGTCGTAGCTACGGTCCGAAACGCGTCAGATTATGTGACTTTTGAATATTACGTTTTTAACCCTTTTTCAATAAATTGCCGGATTTTTTTTTTTTTGCCTGGATGCTGGATTCCTTTTCCGATTTCTCCCTGCTTGTTGCTGTTCCCACGCGGCTTTCCGTGCATCGGCTGCCACCAGGACTGCACTAACCAGAGAGGTGAGCTGAACCATATCTTTTTTCTATACATTTTCAAAGCATCCATTCAAACGAATGAGAGATCATCTTATACATATGGATATGTGGAGTCAACAGTGGTACCACCAACAATATCTCCTGATCTTCCATATCGGTACATGCTAATGAATCATCGTGTGTTCTCAATAGGAGACAAAGAATTATTTCCCAATGCGCAATCATGACGTCCCTCTGGTAGGCCTAGGTTCTAACACATCAATGGGCCCCAGTGGTCCAGCAGAATACAACCTATTGGTTGTAGACCAAGGTGTAGACTGAGGGTGGACCTTCTTAATTATTTTTTTCTGGTGGGGCTTAAGGACACTCAGACTGGCACCTCACCCAATCCTATTTTCCCATGTATCTGCTCGACAAATGTTGGTGGAACATCATTTGGTTGGCCAGTTTAGCTGAGGAAGGTTTGACTGACCCTACTCACATATGGCCAATGTATGATGTATCTAAAGCTAATAATAACTTCAGCGCACAGAGTTGTTGTCTCTGGGAATATGTATCAGGCAAACACTGTTACCAAATCATTTCTTACATAGGATGAAATATTTGAGAACTTGAAACAAAAAGATTCTCTCGCTGAAGTCATTATTATCTGCAAACTGTTCCGTCCAAAACTGCTGCCTGTTGCTCGGGGCTTTTTAATGAAGTTAAATTGGAGTTTATTGTCTGTGGTTTACATTCTCATACTTGTTTCCTCTGAGTCCTGCTCTGCAACCCCTCACCCTCCTCCGCTTGCCTCACATCTCTCTCTTCAAGCTACAAAAACACCCAGAAGACCGAGCTTGAGAGGAGAACGGGTCTTTCACTGCTCTTCCCTGCACTCACAATGTTCATGGCTCTTTTTAGCTATGTGAAGTTTCACTGCTTGAGCTCTCGGCAGAAGAAGAGAGTCCTGTGCAATACTGGTCGTGACTTTCTATGTAAAAATGACTATTATACAAAATTTTATATTTCTATCTCCCCTGCCGTGGGGAGTTGGCTGGTCACTCTTGGTGGTAACTTTCCACTTTCACAAACACTGCTTTACTCTGATTACATACATCATGAAAAATAAAGCAAATTCTCAATAGTTGTTGATTCATTTCTTACTGTTTGTAAATCTAAGTGTCTCCATGGCAACAGACAACAAAAAAAAAAACCTACGTAGTCAGATAGAGCAGTCACACCACCTTCTGTGCTCTACCCCTACCCCAACCTCTTATGGCTAACCAACCAATTGTGTAAAGAAAGTTGCATATATAGGAAAAGGTATGTAGCTAAAATATTGTAGGATTATAGCACACAAAATTCTTCTTGAAACATATAGGGACACATTTATCAACTAGTGCACTACAAACTCGTGTCATTTGCTATCTTTTCATATGTGTCGACTTCTGTCCAGGGATAGGAAAAGGTATCACATTTTTCCATTTTTTACACAGAAAATAGTAAAGAAGGTGATCTAACAGGAAAGTGAACAGTCCACAATGGGGACTATAGATGGGGTGCTACAGGAAAGGAGGTATTGTAAAGAGTGGGGTGTCACATGAAAGGGGTATTATACTATTCGCTACCCCTAAGGGGGCATTATTTAGTGTAAAGGCTAAAGTGGGGCACATAAAGCGGTGGAGTTAGGGTTGGATTAAGGATGTGGCTCAGGAACTGAAAATTTTCAGCACCACCCCCTCCCACCGGTCCCTGAAAAAATTTTCTTGCATCCATTCATTCCCTGGTTCAAAAATGGTTGAGGACCTTCTGCTCTATATAACACTCATAAGCCCCTTTAAAACTCATATGACCATAGTGTAATATTTCTACCAGTATCCTCCTCGGTCAACAAGGAGGCGGCTGAGGAGACGTCCATAAATATTATTCTATCTTCACTAGTGTTTCTTCCTAGCAGGTTTGATGAATTATGCACCACATCCCGTAGCGTCCTTTCTGGTTCACTAACAGTTAACTGGCTGCGATGGACTGAATTCTTATCCTATCAGTGTCTGAAACAGGATTCTGACATCCCATAAAAGATCCAGGGAATCCATCCTCAGTGCTTGTTATAGTCTACACTTGACCAAGTTTATGTTTATTCTGTCTACCTGATATCTTCTGACCTTTGGCTTGTCTTTTGGTTTTCCCTATTGTCTCTGGATTTGGTACTTCATTGTCCTGTAGGTTTCTGACTTGGCTCTGGTGTATTTTCTTATTATTTTTTTTGCCTTCTCCTCGTCTGTTGTTATCACTTACATTTAAGCAGGGACTTTTGGCCAGTTAACTGGCCACCACCGGAGATGGCTTCAGGTAAGTAGGTAGGGACTATCTGGCAGGTTCAGTTTTAGGGTTCACAGTCTGCACTATTACACTAAGGCTTAATTCACACGACTGTATGATTTCTCCAGTCCCGTATTTACAGGCCGTATGAGCCCTTATATAGGTGATGTTTTTCATCCATATGCAGCACGCATGTAACCCGTATTTTATACGTCCCCATAGACTTCTAGGACGTACAGAACTGATATAGGACAAATATGGAGAAAATAGGACATGTTCTATATTTTTATACGGCTAGTATATGCTACGGTGTCAAAAATGGCAATATAAATCATTGGACCTGTTGTCCATCGAAATGAATGTGGCCGTATGTAACCTGTTAAAAAACAGTACGGATACGGCCATTTTCATACGTCTGTGTGAATGTAGCCTTAGCGTCTACCTTTGCATGGATCCAGTTTACATTTACTAATAACAATGTATACATTCCACTAAAAAGTCACTCTTATTTTTTATTAATGGCCTTCTCCAAAAAAAATAAGAACAGTCATTTCAGCTAAAAGAACTATATTTTGGATGAAAACCTTAGACTATTAAATGTCAAGGCAAGTACGGCTGTTGGGATGCATTGTAGCCTTTCTACAGACGCCCCGACGGCCATATTTACCATGAATGGCAGTTGTGTTGTTCCGTATAATGAAAAACTGTGGGATGATTCTTATTCTAGTGCAATTTACAGTGAATGGATTTAAGGATATTACTTATTCAGCGTGCCCTATGTGTTTGTGTTTAGTGAAGTGAAATCACTTGAGTATTTTTCCATACTTATATTTTTTTTAAAGCTTCTAATGTTAGATCAATTTTCGCTTTTTTGTTTTGTGAAACCACAGGGCCGCGGCGCTCAGGGTCTGGAGTTATTCTTTCGGGAGGACTCGGGAGCAATTGAGCACAGCTTCGAGACCGTCAGTGGCCGTCAACAAGTGTTATTTTATTGCAGTTGGCAAAGACGTATAAAGGTGAAGGTTTTTTCTTCAGTTTTTTTTATAATATCCTGCTTTGTTGCCTTTGTTATGGTGTATGTGGTAGAAGCAGGAAAGAATCAAAAGGAAAATGTATAGAACAACGGGGACTCATATTTTGCTCAACAATAGTTCAGAATATAAACTCATTGGCTCACTGTTACTAAGACGGGTATATGTTTCATCAGTCGTGTAATGGATATAGCCGGAGTGAAAATGCATTACAAACACACAGTTATTAACAGATTTTGCACATCCGGTCCTACCTCATAGTCAGATAATTGAATATGTGCCTGAGGCTTATGGCAAAGATTTGACTTGTATCAAAGTATTTTCACCGTTTGTAGATTTACAAAAAATTGCATCATTTCCAGCCTTTTCATTGTTACTCCAGCTATGTCTCTCATTGTGGGTCATTTACTAAGGGCCCGATTCGCGGTTTCCCGACGTGTTACCCGAATATTTCCGATTTGCGCCGATTCTCCCTGAATTGCCCCGGGATTTTGGCGCACGCGATCGAATTGTGGCGCATCGGCGCTGGCATGCACATGACAGAAATGGGGGGGGCGTGGCCAAACGAAAACCCGACGGATTCGGAAAAACTGCTGCATTTAAAAAAAAAATCTGTCGCGAAAATTGCACTTACATTTACTCAGCCCGGCTCGGTGAACTCCAGTGCGTTCCAGGGAACTTCAGCGCAGCAGCGCCACCTGGTGGACGTCGGAGGAACTACCTTAATAAATCCCGGCCGGACCCAAATCCAGCGCAGAGAACGCGCCGCTGGATCGCGAATGGACCGGGTAAGTAAATCTGCCCCAATGTATCAATTTGTTTTGAAGATAAGACACAATTTTTCTGTACTAATTTCTTATCCAATATAGAATGAAACTTCTACGAAATTGTTTTATATTTATGGTCTATCGGTAGAATAGCCATCAATGCCGGGACGGTTGTGGAATGACTCCTGGCAGTATTGTCACGTGCCACATCCTCTTCGTTGTAAGTCACAGCTCCAAATATTTTGTAGAGGCTCTAATTGATACTGCAGGTCAGTCACTCACACTTGACGGAAATAAAGCTAAATGTGACTGTAATGCCAGCATGACCACAACTAGGATCACACAGTTGTACCAAAAAACAATGAAGGGTATGAAGCACTTATGAAGACTTTGAGGCTTCTCTACTCATGTAGATGGGGTCATCAGGCAATAAATCTGAAACAGCTCACTGGCCCTCTAAGTTTTTGTTAGTGGTGTGTGTTAGGACCCAGGGGAGATGGTAGGAGATCAGTTTCTCTTACCAATCTGAAATTGATCTCCTACCATCTCCCCTGGGTCCTAACACACACCACTAACAAAAACTTAGAGGGCCAGCGAGCTGGGAGTTGGGAAGCTTTCTAATTGTTGGAGGTTCATAGATAAATAGTTCCATGCCAAGGTATTGGTTTCTACCATAATCAGATTCCTGCGTTTATGATTCAAGATTAGATATATGACTTCACCCCTGGTCTGGGTCATTGTAATTTTAGCCAAAATGGAAATGTAACTGTGAGCACTGGTGTATGGCTTGTACCTGGACTTCACCTGACTTTTTCATGTCTGTGAATATTTTCTGCCTTTCTTCTTCTGACCTTCTTGGACCTGCTAGTGCTAAAACTACTCGGAGAGCTAGCAGCCCTTTGATTCTGTTGTAGTAAACTCCAGATCCCTATGCTGTGGCGTTAAAAGGTAAGCTAAAGCAAGGCCACCAGTGTAATGCCCTTTAGATAAGCCCGAAGCCAACTTCTAGTCTAAACGGTATTAAGAATTAACTTTGTCTCAAATTTTTTTGACCCAATTGTGATGGTGATGAAAGAAACTATGTTGGGGCACACCAAACACCCCATAACCAAAGCCATGAATTGCCATATTACCATCTATACTTTCCATCAATCGGTTTCCTCAATTTTTCTACGGCTATTATTCTAAGGCTCGTTGAGTGATGTTGTAACTAAGGGCCACATTTATCACTTTTGTGCGCCTAAGTGTAGTAGTTGCGCCTAAATTCGGGCGCACTGTTTTGCCAGAATTATCACAAGCTACAACCATCTGTGATAAGTATATTTTCTGCCTCTTATTAATCACTTTACTCTAACACAGTTTAGGCGCAGTTTAGGCGCAATGTTAGATTCGGGCAGTTACATGTGATCCTGCTACAAGCTCCTCTCTGCTTCTCCCACAGCCCAGAATGAAGAAAACACTCACAGCAGCACCCAGGTGTGTGACCCCCAGCACCCAGTGACCTCCTCAGCAGCACCCAGGTGTGTGACACCCAGCACCCAGTGATCTCCTCAGCAGGGGCTTCTCCTGGAGGGGATCCCCCAGGGCTGGTCTCCTGCTGCACCCCTGTAATTCTGCACAGTATCCCCCTCAGACACTGTGCAGAATTACATGGGGGACACTTGTTTGCAGTATCTGCAAAATTCTGCAAGCTTCTGCAAACTTGTGCAAACTTCTCTTGCTCTTGCTGTGAGCTCAGCGTTTTGCAGAAATTTTTGTAAATAGAAGGTGATGAACTGTAAATAGAGTCTGCAGCTCCTGTCTGTAATGTATCTAATGTATCTATTATATGTTCTAGTGTCTGCAGTGTATGTAATGTATCTATTATATGTTCCAGTGTCTGCAGAGCATCTAATGTATCTATTATCTGTTCTAGTGTCTACACTGTATGTAATGTGTGTATTATCTGTACTAGTGTCTGCAGTGTATGTAGTGTCTGTATTATCTGTTCTAGTGTCTGCAGTGTATGTAATGTATCTATTATATGTTCCAGTGTCTGGCTGAGCTTTGCTGCTAGAAATGAGCTCTTCTGCAAAGGGGCTCAGTGCTTTCTTCTCAGATAACGCCACCGTCGGGCTGGAGTGTTTTTGCGCCCGTTTTTGCGCCTAAATGACAAAGTTGCAAGTGATGAATATCATTAGGCGCAGCAAAACATCTAGATTTGTAGGATAGATGAGGGAAAGCTGCTTATTTTAGCTGAGCGGCTAATTTGACGTTTAGTCGCAAAAATGGCGCAAAAACGGTGCGCCTGAACGAAAAGGCGCAAAAACAACTGAAAAAACGAGTGATACATTTGGCCCCATGACTCTAAGCAATATTCATACACATAACTTACCCCTGCCGGGAAAACCCCTTCCGATCACCAATATTTCCATTTTCCTGTATCTTTGGATAAAACTAAAAACCGCAACCCACAGCACCCAATTCTATAAATGTAGTTTCTAATGTGTTGTACGATCTTCTCTATGTAACAATGTATGTAAAAAATCTCCCAACGACTTTTCCCGATGAGCCTTATCATGCTGCTCTCATCAAAAAGCCATAAAGACATAAATCCACTTAATAACGCCGAGGGAAAACAGTGTTTTACGAGAATAAAGTCCTGTCGTTTTAAGCAGATGAAGATAGGTCACAGTGGTCCATGCAGCGCTCCCGCGGCGTTGCATCCATCAGCCTGATGGTCCACATGGGTGTTACTAGTTTATTAGAGCAGACAGAGGGAATGAGATACACAGGAGTAAATTTCAGCGAGAGGAATGAGACTTTCTAACCTCTCTCACAGTTATCTTCATCGCTGCCGTCTACACAGTCATGGACCCCGTCACAGAGCCACCTGACTGGGATGCAATAGGCCTTATTTCGGCATCGAAACTGGTTTTCTTTACAGTCCGTCACACAGTCAACCTAGCAAGAAAAAATTAGACAATTAAGATTAATATGTGGCCAAAACATAAAACCATAACACAGAGGATTGTAAGAAGCCCCCTCACTTTACCTCATCAGCCAGATACTACTGATGATAAAATGGTGGGTAATCTGATCTCTAGCTGTCCATGAACAATCACCCTGCCAGGACCTTGATCTTATATTTATGAATGCTATGATAAGGTCCTGGCAGGGTGATTGCTCATGGACAGATAGAGATTACATGACCCTCCATTTGCAGCCATTTTATGTAAATGAATGTCTGACGGAGGAGTTAAAAGACGTATGAAGAAAGAGGTGCAGAAAATTCAATAGAGCTACCAAATATCTTACCGCCACAATTACATGTAGCTGTATTGGCATCCTATGTAACTATATTATCACCTATGTAACAATATTGGCATCCTATGTAAGTGTATTGGCACCTATATAACTGTATTGGCACCTATGTAACTGTATTGACACCTATATAACTGTATTGGCACCTATGTAACTGTATTGGCATCCTATGTAACTATATTGGTAGCGATGTAACTGTATTGGCACCTATGTAAGTGTATTGGCACATATGGGGAATTAGGGGAATCTTCTGCATCCCACTACTGTGCAGGGCCCCCAATCTCCAAACTGTATTCTAGCATATAACATGCTTGTCATGGGGTATTTCATGTCTCTATTCTCTCAGTCTACAGCTCATAAAGTTTAGAGCAGCTCTGGCCAGTCCCCCAATTAAAGTGGATTTCAAAGGTTAATATTACCAGATTGATGGTAGTCCAACACCAGGTACCCCCAGAGGCCAGCTGTCCTCTGCAGTCAATTAACAGGTAACGGAACAAGAAACAGACAGCTCCACACCCTGTATAGAGGTCAGACCAGGCTACTACAGATCAGCTCCCATTCACTTGAACAGGATCTAAGCTGCAGTGACTCGGTTTAGCCACTACATAAAGAATGGCGCTATCTTCTTCCTTTTCCATTGTCTGCTGAGGAGCTGGATGTTGAACTATCCAATTGCTATACTTTTAGCACAGAAACCTCTATAATACATCCTTCCTACCAATACAGGAGTAAAACCTCCTTACCTCATCGGAGCCATCAGCACAGTCATATTCCCCGTTGCATCTGAGATACGCAGCGATACAACCACCGCTGTCACAGACGTACTCAGTGGAGGAACAGGTTGGTGACGCTGTCAGAGAGAATATGTAACATATTAATAGGTAGGTTATGACACAGTCATGAACATAATAAGGGTCCGTGACAATGTTATTTTAAGAAAATATAGCAATACATCATAATGCCCCGGGATTTTGGTGCACACGATCAGAATGTGGAGCACCGGCTTTCACGTGACAGAAATCGGGGGGGGGCATGGCCGTTGGAAAACCCGACGGATTCGGAAAAACCACAGAATATTAAAAAAAAATTGTACTGCAAGATCAGCACTTACATACACCGGGAAGAAGGTGAACACTGGCGGACCTCAGCGGGGAAGCGACACATGCAGGATATCGGGTGCACGATCTTAGTGAATCCCGGCAGAACCGAATCCTCGTCGGAGAACGCGCCGCTGGATCGCGACTGGACGGGGTAAGTAAATGTGCCCCATTGGGCTCAGTTATTTGCAATATTTTTATGACTTGTCCCCAACTGCCCCCTAACTTAACATGTCAACGGGAGCGGGTCATGAGTCGACATCACCGCCTTTTGACGTTGCTGTAGTTTTATACTCTTTATCGTACTGCTTTGCTCCAGATATTTTACCCCACAGGGGGTCATTTGCCCCTGTAACTAGGGCTCTTACAGATGTTCCAGTTAAAGGGGAAAACTTGTAAGAAAAAAAAAGAAAGAAAGAACAAAAGATAAAGTCATGTCTCTTAGACCAATAAGTATGAAAATTGCCCTGGTCATTAAGGGGTTTAAGGGATGTTTCAAAAATACACATTTCTAGCATAGCTCTGTTGGCTGATGGGTGCCTTAAATTTTTGCTACCATGGCAATATTGAAGACCGGACACTGTGGGTAAAAAAAACAGAAGCTGGATCTGCTCCAACACGAATACTGTGGTGCCTGAAGTGGCTGTGGGTGCATCCAGTGTTGTGGGAGTGAATGAACCGAGGTACTCATTTCCCTATAGGCTGTGGAATAGCCTGCCTCAGGCGCTGGTCACAGCAGGAACAGCAGAGAGCTTCAAGAAGGGTCTAGATGCCTTTTTACACCTAAATAACATTGATGGTTATGTTATATAGAATTATTTCCCCTGAATCCCTTCCTCATCCAATCCCTTCCCTTCCTTGGTTGAACTTGATGGACAAATGTCTTTTTTCAACCGTATAAACTATGAAACTATGATATGGAATAAAAGTCGACTTTTATAACATAAAGGCACTGATTACTAACACAGAGGTCTATGCTTTATCACCACAATGGGCTGATTGTAAGTGAACAAATTGTAAGTAGGGGGAGACTCTATTAAAAAAAAAACAAAAAAAAAACAAAAAAACAAATGGTCAATTAAAGTAAAGCAAAAAACTTTACAATGTCAGACTTTGCTAATTTATGTTCCGTTGCCTCTATATGGTAAAAGGTCAAAAATATATAACAATGCATGAAATCCTCTAATGAGCTATTTTATAAAAGGGACTTTAAGAAAAAACGAGTGAAAGTCGCCGGACTGCTAAAAACATTATCACTAATGGTATTTTATTTACATATGAAACAGACAGGCCGCCATTAGCATTGAACTCAGCCATGAATAATAACTTCTAAATGGATTTTGTTTTGGAATTTTTAAAGTATTTTCATTGATTTGTTGGAAAAGTCTTGTAGAGAAATTTCTCCCAGTGCATTATTAATACATTAGGTTTTCTATCACAGTTATTGGATATCTTACCATATTATTATTGTTGTTAATTTATTGGGGGCTGTGAGGTTTATTGAAACAAATGACAACCCTAAGGCTGCATTCACACTAACGTATGGAGGACGTATATACGGCCGACGTATATACGGCCGATATACGTCCTCCATAGATGGCAATGGGCGCACGGCGGCACACGCACGTGCGGCACCGTACCGCCCCGTACCCGGGAAAAAGATAGGACCTGTCCTATCTTTACCCGTAGTACAGCGCCGTGCGCCATTACTTCCTATGGAGAGGGGCGGGGGTGAGCTGCGCTCACCTCCTCCTCTCCCCGTGTACTGCCGTTGCCCGCTACGGTTCGGTACGGGCGGGCAACGGCAGTGTGAATATAGCCTAAGAGAAGTGGATTGTAATTCGTATTTCACCAAGTGGTTAAATGTCTTTCAGGTGTATTAGACAAGACAGAAGGAAAGAGAAAGCAGCTCTCCTGTGTGGTGTAGTATATAGAGGATGTGTCTCCTGTGTGGTGTAGTATACAGAGGATGCGTCTCCTGTGTGGTGTAGTATATAGAGGATGTGTCTCCTGTGTGGTGTAGTATATAGAGCATGTGTCTCCTGTGTGGTGTAGTATATAGAGGGTGTGTCTCCTGTGTGGTGTAGTATATAGAGGATGTGTCTCCTGTGTGCTGTAGTATATAGAGGATGTGTCTCCTGTGTGGTGTAGTATATAGAGGAGGTGTCTTCTGTGTGGTGTAGTATATAGAGGATGTGTCAGCTCTCCTCCTGTGTGGTGTAGTATATAGAGGATGTGTCTCCTGTGTGGTGTAGTATATAGAGCATGTGTCTCCTGTGTGGTGTAGTATATAGAGGGTGTGTCTCCTGTGTGGTGTAGTATATAGAGGATGTGTCTCCTGTGTGCTGTAGTATATAGAGGATGTGTCCCCTGTGTGGTGTAGTATATAGAGGATATGTCTCCTGTGTGGTGTAGTATATAGAGGATGTGTCTCCTGTGTGGTGTAGTATATAGAGGATGTGTCTCCTGTGTGCTGTAGTATATAGAGGATGTGTCTCCTGTGTGGTGTAGTATATAGAGGATATGTCTCATGTGTGGTGTAGTATATAGAGGATGTGTCTCCTGTGTGGTGTAGTATATAGAGGATGTGTCTCCTGTGTGCTGTAGTATATAGAGGATGTGTCTCCTGTGTGGTGTAGTATATAGAGGATATGTCTCCTGTGTGGTGTAGTATATAGAGGATGTGTCTCCTGTGTGGTGTAGTATATAGAGGATGTGTCTCCTGTGTGGTCTAGTATATAGAGGATGTGTCAGCTCTCCTCCAGTGTGGTGTCGTATATAGAGGATGTGTCAGCTCTCCTCCTGTGTGGTGTAGTGTATAGAGGATGTGTCAGCTCTCCTCCTGTGTGGTGTAGTATATAGAGGATGTGTCAGCTCTCCTCCTGTGTGGTGTAGTATATAGAGGATGTGTCAGCTCTCCTTCTGTGTGGTGTAGTATATAGAGGATGTGTCAGCTCTCCTCCTGTGTGGTGTAGTATATAGAGGATGTGTCAGCTCTCCTCCTGTGTGGTGTAGTATACCGAGGAGGTGCCTGCTCTCCTCCTGTGTGGTGTAGTATATAGAAGATGTGTCAGCTCTCCTCCTGTGTGGTGTAGTATATAGAAGATGTGTCAGCTCTCCTCCTGTGTGGTGTAGTATATAGAAGATGTGTCTGCTCTCCTCCTGTGTGGTGTAGTATATAGAGGATGTGTCAGCTCTCCCCCTGTGTGGTGTAGTATTTAGAGGATGTGTCAGCTCTCCTCCTGTGTGGTGTAGTATATAGAGGATGTGTCAGCTCTCTTCCTGTGTGGTGTAGTATATAGAGGATGTGTCAGCTCTCTTCCTGTGTGGTGTAGTATATAGAGGATGTGTCAGCTCTCTTCCTGTGTGGTGTAGAATATAGAGGATGTGTCAGCTCTCCTGTGTGGTGTAGTATATAGAGGATGTGTCTCCTGTGTGGTGTAGTATATAGAGGATGTGCTAGCTCTCCTGTGTGGTGTAGTATATAGAGGATGTGCTAGCTCTCCTGTGTGGTGAAGTATATAGAGGATGTGTCTCCTGTGTGGAAGTGGGTACCACTAATCAGCGGCGCACTGGGCAGCCAGTACGGGAGCAGAATGAGAGGAGCATGGAGCAGGAGCGTGAAGAGGTGAGTGAGCTCGGAAAGGGGCGCCGCCACAGAGAGGGGCACGAGAGTGCCTGCAATCCGAGACGTAGATCGCAGGGATACCCGTGACACTGGGACTACCTACCTACTTGGGGGCATATTGTACATCTTACAGGATAGCATTTTAAAATATGTGGCGTTCACGGCTCTCTCAGCCAAAAAGGTTCCTGACCCCTGATATAGAGGATGTGTCGGCTATCCTGTGTGGTGTAGTATATAGAGGATGTGTACGCTCTCATATGTAGTGTAGCATATAGAGCAGTGGTGGCGAACCTATGGCACAGGTGCCAGAGGTGGCACTCAGAGCCCTCTCTATGGGCACCCACGCCTTCACCCCACTGTAGAGTTACCCAGACAGGACTCAAGGCCTCTTGCAGTCCCAGGACCCTGGAAGGAAGCTACAATGATAACCAAAGCTTTTTCTCCTCCTTTCTACTGTATTGGTGTCCTCAGGTGCCTATACAATTTAAACATGTGACAGAGCAGGGAGTAATAAGTTACTGTTTTGTCGCATCGGCATTTTGCGAAAAATATGTGGGTTTTGGATATAGTTTGGGCACCTTGCATCTAAAAGGTTTGCCATCACTGATATAGAGGATCTGTTTTCTAAGAGAATGCATATATTTAAATATTTCAGATGGAGTAAGCTGTTGGTAATCTATTATATTAAGTGTACAGGTGTCTTGTAGGAATGCATGTGTATGGTATGTATTAATAGCTCTGTCTGTAAAGAAACTACTATTAATGATCCTTAATTATCCAAGCTGTAGCCGTGAGAACAGATGATAAAGGATGTGATAAAAAGGAGAGTGCTTGACACGAGTGCTTAATACCTCAGGGGCTCTCAATAGCCTCTCGAGATCCTTGTTTGTAAACACTTAGATAATGGAATATCTGATGGTGTTGTCAATTATCTCACACTAGTGAAGCCGCAGCTCATATCTGAAGTGTACATCATGTACTTATATAAAGAAATTCTTGAATCTTCAGAGCATCGAAAGTTTATATGAATGATTGATGGAAAATAAAAAAACTTAAAAAAAAAAATCACTATGCAGGGAACACGGGACATTTCAATCTGGTCATGATTTTTTTAGTCTAGAACAGTGATGGCGAACCTTTTAGAGATCGAGTGCCCAAACTACAACCAAAATCCACTGCTTTACCGTGAAGTGCCAACATGGCATTTTAAGCAGTAACTTATTGTTACCTATGCATTCATATCTTTTAATTGTGTCGGCGGCCTGAGGCCACCATACTGGGCAAAGGCTAAGTCATGTGCGTGTGACTTATATTTCCAGGTCTTCTCCTGCAGGTAAATAGTAGAGGAGAGCTCCTGCTGCAGCCAGTTGTCCTACAGCTATATATATACATTTGTGTGAAGACAAATTTAAATGTAACATAATAATACAAAAATCATGCAATTGTATGGTTTAAAAAAAAAAATTCTTAAAAATATTATCAACAAAGATCGAAAATGTTGCATCCATATTATGCATTATGGGAAGGTGGCATTGGTGGTAGTCACAGCTTAGCTCTGCTGCGTGTCAAGTCCCACAGTTCCACCCCCTGCCCCTTGTGTTGCATAACCAAAGCTCAGATCTCCAACTCATATGTAGTGATATACAAAATAAGAATACCTGGCTCACAGTATTTCTCGTCATCTCCAGTCTTACAGTCCTCGTGACCATCGCATTTCCATTTGGCCGGTATGCACTGCCCGGTCGCACACTGGAAGTGGTCTTTGGAGCAGACGCTCTCACAGTTTCTCTGCCCATAAAAAAAGATGAAGTTATTAGTTCACATATAATCAGAAATTTAAAAAAAAACCCAGTTTTGTGATTTATCATAGTATATAAGGCTGGAAGGAGACGCAAGTCCATCAAGTCCAACCTTTAAGAATTAAATAAATGTTTTATCTCCATAACCCGTGATATTTTTTCTCTCCAGAAAGTCATCCAGGCCTCTCTTGAACATGTACATAGAGTCCGCCATAACAACCTCCTGCGGCAGAGAGTTCCACAGTCTCACTGCTCTTACAGTAAAGAACCTTTGTCTATGGTGATGGTAGAATCGCCTCTCCTCTAGATGTAGAGGATGCCCCCTTGTCCTGGTCACAGGCCGAGGTATAAAAAGATCTTTGGAGAGATCCTTGTACTGTCCGTTCAGGTATTTGTACATTGTAATGAGGTCTCCCCTCAGCCGTCTTTTTTCTAAACTGAATAATCCCAAATTTTTTAATCTGTCAGTGTATTCTAGTTCCCCCATTCCCCTAATAATCCTGGTTGCTCTCCTCTGCACCCATTCCAGCTCTACTATATCCTTTTTATACACTGGTGCCCAAAACTGTACACAATATTCCATGTGTGGTCTGACCAGGGATTTGTATAAGGGCAGAACTATGTCTTTATCATGAGAATCTATTCCTCTCTTGATACATCCCATTATTTTATTTGCTTTAGCAGCAGCCGCCTGGCTCTGGTCACTAAAATTAAGTTTACCATCCACCAATACCCCCAAGTCCTTTTCAGCTTCAGTTTTACTAAGTAATTGACCGTTTAGAACATAATTATACTTTTTGTTTCCATGGCCCAAGTGCATAACTTTACATTTATCTACATTAAACCTCATCAACCATTTCTCTGCCCATCCCTCAAGGTTCCACAAATCCCTCTGTAATGCTAAACTATCGACCTCAGTATTTATTACTTTACACAGCTTAGTATCATCTGCAAATATTGAAACTTGACTGTGTAAACCCACTACAAGGTCATTAATAAAAATATTAAAAAGAAGTGGCCCCAATACTGACCCCTGTGGCACTCCACTGGTAACATCCACCCAATCTGAGAATGTGCCATTAATGACCATCCTCTGTTTTCTATCACTAAGCCAATTACTTACCCAAATACACAGATTTTCTCCTATTCCCAGCAGTCTCATTTTATATACCAACCTTTTATGTGGCACGGTGTCAAATGCCTTTGAGAAGTCCAGATATACCACATCCACAGCGTCCCCCATCATGGATACAATTTACAGAAAAAACCAAGAGCAAATACTCCACAAAGGCAAATTCTCACATTTTCATGGAATAGCAGCTCATAGACTACTACGGAGATTAACTACTAACCAATGCAACAGGACTGCCAAAAAAATACTCAAGGGATGGCCAGGAGAAATTTGAATTCTAGCGCAGACCATATTTTGAGTTCAACATCCACAGTACAAGAAGTTCCCTCAAAAACCAGTTGCCTTTCGTGTCATCTACCATTGGCGGCCATTGCAATTTAAGGGGTTCTGAGACAAAAGGATGGCAAAGGTAGGGAATAGCAAGTGAAATTTAGTGTCTAGTTGTTGCTCCTCGTCCACTGGTGTTGGACATGTGTCTTCATTCAAGTCCAACTTCCATCAAGTCCAATGTCCATCATACTTTAAAGTGAGAAGCTCAAGTTCCTCTTGAACTTGTGCAATCCCGAGGTGACTCTACTAATTACTGACCTTTGTGGTGTATGGCTTGAGAATGAGGAGGTTAGTGATCTTTTTTATGTCTATCTCTCGAAAGCTCTACGGATATGGTTAATTGGTTTCATCTCTAGATCTTATGTCAATAGTATTGTAAAGATGGGTAATATACAGGTATGAAAGATGCAAGTCTTGGTGAAGATTACAATAGGGCTCTCATGAAGCATTTAAAGGAGACCTACCACTTAAAAGTGGTAGTTCTTACACACAGATACATGGCACCTGCTCAGGGGGAGCAGGTGCTGGAGCATATCCAATTTATAAGTTATATTAAAACTTATTTTGGCGCACCGCGTGGTGCGCGCGCCAATGCGTGCGGGGGATTCTGAAGTGCCGGAGAGCCGGTGAGGTCACCGAGCTTTCCGGCACACTCGCGCCTGCGCAACTTCGCACAGGGAAACAGGCCGTGCTAGGTTGCGCAGGCACGAGTGTGCCAGAGAGCTTGGTGACGTCCCCGGCTCTCCGGCACTTCAGAATCCGGCGCACACACGGGTGCGCGCAAGGTGCGCCGTGCCCTAGTGTGGTGCCCCGAAACAAATTTTAATTTAACTTATAAATCGGCGATACGGGGTTTATTCTACTAATGAAAATATGCTCCGGCACCAGCTCCCCCTAGTGCCATTTATCTGTGTGTAAGAACTACCACTTTTAAGTGGTAGGTTTCCTTTAAGGATGAGCGGACCGGTTCAGGTTCAGGTTGTTGCGTTCGGATGAACCCAAACCTGAATGTTTGGTTAGACTTTGGGCACTCAACCAGAACACTCACCCCACTAGTAACACCAGTGATCGGTGCACCAGGTTTACCTTTTAAATGACACCTGCAAAGGCATTTTATGAGGACACCTGCTCCCTTTGATGTAATCTGGGATTGACGATCCCAGAGGAAAAAGGTGGCGTCCACAGTTTGAGCTTGAACACCTAACCAGTACTTCTGAGTGATTTCCGGGTTTCGGGACTGTTCACTAGTTCTGGCTCCTAGCAAAGTTTAGGGCTAAGGTTCCTTGAGCCAACCAGATAAAATTATTTGGGAAACAATCGTCCATCCACTTTTAGGATGTAGATCCTAGTAGCTTCCCAGTATGGTTGCCTCTTGGGTTGGAGCCTGGGTATTCAGATGGGCCGGTCTGATACGGACTCGGGGCTAATTCTGAACAGAAAGACAGTTTTTGACACCCAATGGTTGTGAGATCTGAACAACCAGGACCATGGTCCATGCTTCTAAGCCTGGGGCTTATTTTACCTCTCATGTGACGGAGCCAAAAAAGTAGACAAAGCCAAAAAGATAATTCCATGAAGGATATCTGCCATGAGCTGCTGAGCTAAGGTGAAGGTATAGTATCAGAATATTGGGAACATTCAGTCATTTTACTAAACTCTGTGATAGTAACTCTTGTCCTCAGCGCGGTATCATCCTCGTACAATGAGCCTTCCACCTTTACGAAATCTAATTGTGGAGCAGTAAGTGGCTGCCTGCCGCCATCGCTCTCTGCTAATAAACCCGGCCTTTGTCTCCTCCGATATCAACCGGGATTTTCTCTGCTCTGTTTTTTTTTCTCTCCCAGGTACAAGAAAAATACAAACCCAGCTCAAGGCCATGAGGCACGTGCAATGGAATGGGAAGTAGGAATTGAAGTGCCATATTTCAATTTCTGCAAACTAGTTCACCGCTCTCTGGAGCCTTTTTAGAGGAACATATTTGAATTTGCTGAAAACTTTCTATAATGTTCTAAGTTGCAAAAAAAAAAAAAGTGTCAGGTGAAGTGAGAAAAAAAGATATTGTGGGAGTAGAACAACAAACACAATCAGGAGGTAAATGCACATCCATATCTATCTATCTATCTATCTATCTATCTATCTATCTATCTATCTATCATCTATCTATCTATCTATCTATCTATCTATCTATC